>NC_077235.1:73244884-73514884 GCF_027887165.1 Monodelphis domestica
AAAGGAGGGAGACAATCTGGACCATAGAACTTCAGAAAACTTATGTGGAAATTTGTTATTAAAATTAAAAATCCAAATTTAAAAAATAATAAATCCATATAATGGATTGAGAGCCTGGCCTGGAGGCAGGAGGTCCTGGATTCAAATTTGGATTCCTAGACTTGTGACCCTGGGCAAGTCACTTACCCCCCATTGCCTAACCCTTACCACTCTTCTGCCTTGGAACCAATACACAATATTTTTTTTATTTTAATAACAAATCACTGCAAAAGTTTTCCAAAGTCTTATGATCCATACTTGTCTCCCTCCCTTCCTCCCTTCCACCTCCCAGAGCTGACAACCAATTAAATCTGGGTTATACATGCTATACACAGTATTGATTCAAAGATGGAAGGTAAGGGTTTTCTTTAAGAATCCCCATTAGCCTCACTGGTTCAATGGTCCTCAACTGATAATCTTAAGAGTAGCCCTGAAATTCTCTCTTCTAATCTCCATCCATCTCTTGACTTTCTTGATTGCCTCCAAGTCTCACCTTCTTCAGGAAACCTTTCCTAGCCCTCCTCATTCATTTTTTAACCCTTCCTTTCCATCTTAGAATCATTACTGTGTATTGGTTCCAAGGCAGAAGACTGGTAAGGACTAGGCAATGGGCATGAAGTGACTTGCCCAGGGTCACACAGCTGGAAGTGTACACAATATTATTTTTTTAAACCTTTCCCTTCCACCTTGGACCCAATACTGTACATTGGTTCCAAGGCAGAAGAGCAGTAAGGGCTAGCAATGGGAGTAAGTGACTTGCCCAGGGTCACACAGCTAGGAAGTATCTGAGGCCAGATTTGAACCCAAGACTTCCCATCTTTGGACCTGGCTCACTATCCACTGAGCCACCTCTCTTTCCCCTCACTGAAAATTTAATACTCAGCCAAGGGAAGCCAGTCTGAGCTGGCTCCAGCTCAATTCTGCCTCAGTGATACCCTTAGGACCCTGAGGTGGAAAGAAGGTCAGCCTAGCTCTGGGAACCAACTCTTCTGTGAGGATGGGAACTGGGATAAAGATGCCTCTGAGCAGTGGTGTCCAGGTCAAATAGAAACCCGTGCCACTCATTTGTACACAAGGATCCCCACAGGCTGCATGTTGACTTAGTTCTGAAATGGAGTATTATCTGTGCCTTATTGTGCTTTTATTTTGATAAAGATTTCCCAATTAGATCTTAATCTGATCTGGGCATTGCTCTAGAGGGTTGTGGATGGGGAGAAGGGGGGGGGCAGCCACCTCTGCTTCAGAGTATATAAAAGACCTATGCTTCAAAAGAAACACACTAACATTTGGGAGAATTAGGAAAGCCCTCTTGTAGGTGGGGGCTCGAAGCTAAGCCTTGGAGAAAGCTAGGGATTGATTCTAAGGGGCTGTGGCATACAGAGTATCTACTCCAGACTCAGCAGACGGAATGGCTAAGTTGAGGGGACCCACTGGGCTGGAGTGAGTGAAGGAGAATGGTACATGAGGGGAAACCTGGGAAAATAGGCTTGGATCCAAATTGCAAAGAGCTCCCAAATATTTGGTATCTTATCCTAGAAGCAAAAGAGGCCACCTGAAGCTTGCTGAGCAGGGAAATGGCATGATCAGGCCTGTGCTTTAGGGGTATCGACTTGGCAGCTGGGTGGGGGATGGATTAGAAAGAGAGATTGAAGGCAGAGATCAAAGAATTATAACTTTAGAGTAGGAAGGGACCTTAGAGCTCAATTAGAACAACCCCCTGATTTCATAGCCAAGGAAGCTAACACCCAGAGACTGAAAACAATTTGCCCAAGATCACATGTATCAGAGGTAGAACTCGAACCCAAGTCCACAGACACCCCACCCTCACTCTTTCTACTGACTCTCTGAAGGACCTCAGAGATCATCTTGTCTAGCCCCCTTCATTCTCCAGATGGCCAAGGTCACAGAGTTAGTTGGCGGCCAAGCCAAGAACACACCCCAGGTTGGCATGCCATCTCATCTGAAACAAGTTTTGTGGGGCCACGTACACTTGCCTGGCTCGGGCAAGCCTGCTCACCATGCCCTGCCTACACCAGGGGAGCTGCTCCAGACAGCTCTACAGTGTCTTATCAGCCTTGAGGGTGAACTTGGGCCCTAGCTGAGACATTCTTTAGTTTGGACCCTAACCATCTACAGTGGCAATAATGCCCGGTATCTACAAAGGTTTCCAGGGCTGCCCAGGCCTTCACCCTACATGATCTTATCTGAGTCTCTTGGGGCTTAAAACACCCCAGGAAAGTGAGAGGAGCGGTGGGAAGAGAGACTCTTTTTCTATTCTTTCAATTCAGACTGGTGACTTCATTTTTGTGGGAACTACCACAGTTTTGTTTTGTTTTTGTTTTCGAAACCCTCCTCTTCATCTTACAGCCAATGCTCTATTGGTTCCAAGGCAGAAGAGCAGTAAGGTCTAGGCAATGGGGGTGAAGTGACTTGCCCAGGGTCACTCAGCTAAGAAGTGTCTGAGGTCACATTGGAACCCAAGGCCTCCTGCCTCTGGGTCTGGCTCTCAAACCACTGAGTAACCCAGCCTCCCCTCTGCCACTCTGCTTGAAAAAAAAAAAGATAAGGTCCCTCTCATGATGCAGATGATAGAGACTAAGAGAACTTCACCTAGAGATTCAGTGACTTGCCCAGGTTCGCTTAACCTTCAAGATATGTGGGACTTGAATCTAAGGCTTTCTTGATTCTTGATTGAGTGGGGACTCAGCTGCCTCTCAAGGTGGGCACTAGAAATACTAATATCACCAATTTAGAGGAAGAATCTGAAGTCACACATTTTCCCAGACACAAAACTCGTTGGTAGCATTTGAACCCAGATCTCTTGTCTCTGAGTTCAGCATTCCTTCTGTTACAGTCACCGGATAACCAGCAATCCCCTCTTCCTTCCCAAAAGAGCAGGAAAGTGGATGCCCCCAAAGCCAGGGAGTTGGAGGTTGGAGCTGACGGCTGCCCCACTCTGTGGGGCACGGGGATATTCTAGGTCCAGAGAATTGGGCAAGGATAGGCGTGTAAGGCCTCGCATTTTTTTTTCTAGAGAATGCCTTAGCAAATTGGCCATCAACTGCCTGGCTAGTGTGCTTTGATGCACACTCTAAATGGCCTGAAGCCCCGATTCTTGGCATTTCTTGGCATGTTCCTCTCTCTCAATTTGTGAAAACACACCCTGATGCTATCAGACATGGAAACCTGGGCAGAGGGGGATCATCAGGGATCCTGGGGCGGAGAGAGGCTGAGTGCCGGAACAAGGAGCTCTAGTGCCCAGATTCACAGCATGTTCCTGCTGGCACAGACCTTCCAGATCCACCAGGCAGCCCCCCGCGCTTTGGCGAAAACGGAAAGCAAATACCCAGAAGGAGATACAACATTCCCCAAGGTCACACAGCCAGGAAACGGCAAGGGCAGCAATCCAATGGGAGTATTCGGATTTGGAACCTGGAAGGCTTCCCAACCCAGCAGGCCAAGTAGGATCAAGGTCCCACAAAGAGACTGGGAGTGGGGCGGCAGGGTCCTCTTGTCTAGCTTTCCCCAGCTGGAAAGATCTTGATCCAAGGCCAAGGGTGGACCATGGCCCACTCCTCTTTCCCAGCCTCACTATCTTCCCTCCTCCACAGAAGGGTGGCCAGGCCAAGGCCACTCAGCCCACAGGCGGAACTCTAGGAGACTAGCAACTCTGGTGGGTTGATAACAGTGGCACAGAACATCAAGATTGGAGAAAGCTTTACTCCCCAGAGGAAGGCCTCTTATCAGCCCTAACCCATCCCTAACTGGAATTCCTCGCATCTGGGACAAGACTAATACTACAGGCCAAGGGCTGGGCCTCAGCTTAGGAGGAGGGGGAGGAGGGGATCAGAGAAGGAGCTTGCCCCAACCCACCATCTGCTAGCGTTCCCTATTTGAACAGATTATTCCTGCTACCTTGGTACGGGGCTCTACTACGCCTAGATTCCTGGAATGTGGGAGCACTTCCAGCCCCAAAATGGGGCCCCTCGAGCAAAAGCCCCAGCTGTCTGCCTGCCTTGGCCTAATCCTGCAGGGACTGTACGGGTTCCCCGCTCTCAGCCCACCAGGCAATCTTCTTCTCTCCCTTAAGCTGGGCCCAGCAGCAAGGACCCGTCCTGGGAAATCTTAAAGGTCAAAGAGTCCAACCCCCTGCAAAGGGACCGGCTTTCCCCAGCCTGAGCAAGGGCTCAGATGGAAGAGCCTCCAAGCACACAGGAGGGCAAGCCTGAGGACCCGAGCCAGCAGAGGGCCCTTTTGTGGCCCTTCTGGGGACTCAGCTTGGCCTCTGGGCAGGAGCAGGGAGAGAGACCTCATTCAGCACCATGGGAGATCCTGGACTAGAGAAAGGTGTCTATTTCTGGCCTTTGACCTTTGGGCATCTTTCCTGACACAGCTGGGGGCACGTGACAGGCCTAGAGGCAGGACAAACAGAGTTCAAATCCTGCCTCAGACAGTGACTGAGCAAGTCACTTAAACTCTGCCTGCCTCATTTTCCTCAACTGTAAAATGAGGGAACATGCGGCTATTGGACAATAAACAGTATTGCCCAATTTTTCAAACCTGCTTCACAGGGTTGTTGTGAGTATCTTGTGTAAAATGCTTTGCAGACCATAAAATGCCATATCAGTGCCAGCTATCACCATCACCATCACTATCACCATCACCATCACCATCATCATCATCATCATCACCATCATCATCATCATCATCACCACCACCATCATCATCACCATCATCACCATCACCATTATTTTCTCTCTCTTTCCTACAGTGACAAGAAATGCAAGTGGAAAGGGAGCTGGAACTGGAGCCGTGCCCCCTCGCCACCTTTTCCTGCCCAGCCCCCAGCCCCAGAACCACAGCTACCTCATCTGCAAAATGGAAAGCATAATCAGTCCCCTCCACCTGTCTCAAAAGTGTTTCAAAGAGAAGAGAAAACTGGCTTTGGAGCCAGAGCACCTAGGCCAAAATTTAGGCTCTGCTACTTGGACCTTGTGTGACCTTGAGCAAGTCCTTTCCCTTCTCTGGATTTCTCTTCCAGCTCTAATTCTTTCATCCTTATTATTCCCTCTCCTCTGGTGCTTGATATCCTCAATCACCAAGGCAGCCTTACCACAGATTCTCCTTAGCTGTACAACCCTAGGTAAACCCTTTAACCTCTCTGAGCCTCCATTTCTCCATCTGCCAAATGGGCATAACCAGAGTACCTACCTCCCAGCACTGCTATAAAGCTCAAGTGGGATCATGGGAATGTGTGCTGCTCTTATTTTTCATTATTGAGAGTCCAGCTCTCCCTTTCTGCTGGCTCCTTTCCCAGGCCTGTCAACATTCCCAGGCTTCCCAAATCCTCAGACCCTCCAGGCCCTCCAACTCTCATTTCCCTAAGAAACAGCCCCAATCCTCCCTAGCCTCCTCCTCGCCTTCATTTCTTCTTCACAGTGTGACTTTTCATCTCATCCCAAGAGAAGCCCTCCCAAGCTCCCAAAGATTGCTTCAGGTTTTTTAATAAGCCCCGATCGTCCTTCCTGTGTGTTGTCTCTGAGGCAGAAGAGTGCTAAGGGCTAGGCAATGGGGGACAAGTGACTTGCCCAGGGTCACCCAGCTAGGAAGTATCTAAGACTAGATTGGAACCCAGGACCTCCCATCTCTGGGCCTGGCTCTCAACCCAGCTGCCCCCTCCCAAAGATTTCTTGATTGCCAAATCCAATTGTTCATCTTTCCTGGTCCTGACATCATTGACTCTTCTCTCTTACTGGCTAGTCTCTCTTCTGTGGCATTTCATGATCCTGCTTTGCTCCCTCTTGCTTCTCCTCCAACCTGTCAACATCCTCTGCTGAGTCCACATCCCTAGCCTGTTCTCTAAGCACGGAGTCCCCAAGGCTCTGTCCTTGGCCCTCTTCTCTCTTTACATCCTTCCGGTAGCCCTGCTGATTCCTCTGAGTTCCAGGATTATCTCTATGTCTATGACTCACAGAGCTAGATGGAGGTCCCCAGAGTCCTTTGGGGACCCTAGACATTAGCTAGAAAAGAGGGAAAGCAAGGTGGCTCAGTGGGTAGAGTGTCAGACCTGGAGTCAGGAGGATCCAGGTTCCAGTGTGGCCTCAGACACTTCCTAGCTGGGTGACCCTGGCCAAGTAACTTGCCGCCATCGCCTAGCCCTCGCTGCTCTTTTGCCTTGGGACCAATACTTAGTATGAACTCTAAGATAGAAGGTAAGGGCTTAAAAAGCAGGAATGTGTTCATTCTTGTCATGGTACCCCGCATTGCTACCACAGGATGGAGTGCCTGGCCTTTACTTAGGACCTGCTTGCAGCCTTCACCAGGCCCAGCTAGAGGAAGGGAGTGGAGCCCAGACAGAAGAAATGACCGGACGGGGTCCTCCCTGCCATCCCCGCTTGGTGACATGGAAGGAAAGCTGTAGCCCACATTCCCTTCTACTGAAGGATGATGGGATGTCAGCTCACCTCTGTGCCCTGTCTTCCTTCCAATTCAATTGTTAGCCACCCACCTCCAGGAGCCTGAAGACCAAAGGCCCAGTCTCCCCATGCTCCATGGATGCCCACCCTGTGATCCAGCTGCAGGGGAGTGTGATCCCAAAGAACACATTTGCACACGCACGTGCACACATACACACACACACAATGAATGAATGAAAAGCAGTATATTAAGCATTTCTTAGCTGCTAAGCCTCAGAGGAAAAAAAACAAAAGCAAAGACAATCCCTGCTCTTAAGGAATTTCTATTCTAACAGGAAATAATACAGATGAGGGAGTAGTGAGGAAGGAGGAAGACTTTGATCCAGAAAACTAAGGGAAGAGATTAGAAAGGCCCTGAATGGGACCCTAGGGAAGTGGAGGGATACACCCATCCAGGAACAATGACTGAGTTTATCTGATTGTGGTTCATGCTCCCAGAAGAGAAGAGTTGGGAGTGGGGGAGAAGGAAAGGGGAAGCCAAGAATGCTAAAGTGGAGGGGGTGCAGTTTAGGAATGAGTTCACACACACACACACATACACGCAGGCAGGCACACACGCAAGCACGCACCACCACCACCATCACCATCTCCAATGATGACACCCTCTCCTGTCTTTTTTTTAGTAATTTTATTTGCTGATGAAATGGCAAATGCTGGGGGGCTAGGGCTGCTAGGGACAGGAAAGACCACAGACAAGACAGAAAGACATGCCCTGGGACAGAAAGAAGAGGGAGAGGGATCCCCATTAATGGAACCACCAAATTTGGAGCTAGGCAGAAATTTAATAGAGAAAGGAGGCTCTGAATGGGAAACTAGTTCATCCAAAAGCCCAAAGTCCCTCTGGGATTTTTGGTTCCCAAAGCCTCCATCATTGATCTCCCCCAATTCCACTCTCCCCCCTTGATGTCTCTCCTCTTAAGGGTTGAGTCCCTGACCCTTTGTGGCCCTTTCAGAGGGACTAAGAAATCCACAGGCTCAGCCCTCCCCTTGGGGATAGGAGGGGAGCAGCAGCCAAGCTTCCAGCCCCAGCCTCCTCCTCCTCCTCCTCCTCCTCCTCCTCCTCCTCCTCCTCCTCCTCCTTCCAGCTTCCTAGGCTACATTTTCACAGGGACCTCCTCAATACCTCACCCATCCTCCCAACAGCACCAGTGTCTCTCCTCAAGGCAAAAGGATTCCCCATACTCCCCCCCACCCCCCCACCCCCCACCCCCGACATATAGAAGATCCAACCCAAACCGTGAGACCCAGTGATTGAAGGGGCCGGGGTGCCAGGCACAGATAGACATGACTGGAGGAGGCAGGGGGGAGGGAAAAGAGGAGGAGGAGAGGGAAGGGGGAGAGAGAGGGGAGAGGAAGGACAATGAGGAGGAGGAGGAGGAGAAAGAGAACACTCAGGACACAGGCAGGAAAGAAATTGATAGCAACATCCGAAAGATCCAAAGCGGGCTCCACTTCCAGCAAAGATGGCTCCAGGTGAAGTGATTTCTGAAGAAACCCAGGAGAAAAGTAAAGCTCAGACCCCTGACCACCCCTCCCTCCAACTAGCCCAGAATGCTGTGGCTCCCCATTGACTGCAGGTTCAAATTTGACATTCAAAGGCAGATCTCTATAGTCTGGTCCCACCTCCTCCTCCAAGCCTTCCTCCCTTCTCTCCTTCGTTCCCACACTGTTTAACAAAGCTCACTCCTACCTGAGGTTTTGTGCCCCACTCCCATCCTGAAGCGCCCAGCTCAGGTGCCACCCTGTCCAGGAAAGCTTCCTGGCCCTGCTCTCCTCCCCCAAACAACAACTACAGGCCTCGGTGTGCGTGTGGCTTACCGGGCCTTTGAACGCACAGCCCAGCCCTCCTGCTCCAGGCTCCCCAACCAGTCTGGGCACAGAGCAGGTCCTGAGAGAACGTACCTTGATGAATGAGTGGCCAGTTGGCATGAGACATGGTCACTTTTTCTGCTGCCCTCCCTGAGCGATGGGCTCAGCAGGGCCCTCGTCCCCATCCGCCTCGGTGCTCTGGCCCATCTTGGTGATGTGCCGAAGGAAAGATGTGGCATTGATAGCCCTCTGGAGTGTAGTGGGAGAGCAGCTATCAGCCCTGGTTTTGCCCTCAGCCTTCTTTCTGCTCTGGCTCAGGGGAACCCCTTTACTCACCTCCCCTGGGATCCCTTCTAACCCCAGACTGGTCCAGAAGGCACATCCTGCCCTCCATCGCCCAGGACGACTAGGCCCAGAGAGGAACTCGCTTCCCTGACACCTGGGGAGACAGCTTTGCCACCCTCTCTGGCTTCCTCCAGTCTTACCTTCCAGTGGGTCCGTGCGAAATTCTTCTGGATCTGCTCGGTGACAGAACTGAGAATGTTCTTGTCCAGGGCTGTGTCTCCAGAGATCCTAGGGACAGGGAGGGGAATGAAGTGGAGAACGGGGGCGCAGGCGGGGACGGCAGCATCGGCCCACTTCCAGAGGCACTTACCAAAGATGCTGCAAAGCTTGCTCACAGCTGAATCGCCTCTCAGGGTCTCTCTCCAGGAGGTGCCGAATGAAATCTTTGGCTGGGAGTTAAGAGGCTCCCAGTTAGGCGGTGACCCTCTATCCTCAGTGGTCTCTTCTGTCACCCCCACCCCTTCCAGGGATCCCCGAGAACTCACCCGATTCAGAGATGTCATCCCAGTAGGGGGAGTCGAACTCATAGCTGGCTTTTAGGATCTGACTGAAGAGTTCTGAGTCATTCTCATCATAGAAGGGGGGGTAGCCACAAAGGCTAGGGGGACCATGGGGAACAGAGCATCAGGGGGTGGGAGAAATACCACAGAGGAAATTAGGAAAGAAGAGAGAGGGAGAGGGAGAAGTGGGAGAAAGCAGGGGGAAGACAGGCAGGGCCATCAGCCTGTCTAAGGTCCCATCTTCCACCCCTTCAAGCTTTGGCCCATCCCCAGGCCTAGCCTTGACTCCCAGCTCCCCATCTTTTTCAGTGTTGAGGTTGATCATCCTAGGATCCCCTCCACCTCCTGGAAAGGGGCCTCCAACTTGAGGGGTTCAAGAACAGCTAAAACAGACAGATGCCCATCTCTAATAACTCACAGGATATAGGAGATGACCCCCAGGGCCCAGACATCTACAGCTTTCCCATAGGGCTTCTGTTCCAGGAGTTCAGGGGCTAGGAGCCAGGCACCCAGACACAGAGATGCAGAGACAAACAGACAGACAGACAGACAGACAGACAGGCAGATAGACACATACACACCCAGAAATGCAGGTACGTAAGTACAAAGAGACACAGGTGTAGAGGGAAAACGCGGTCTCCTACATGTGGTCATGCCCATGCATGGGACCGTGTGCATTTGTAACCCTGGACGACCCTCTCTGCTCCCTTTTTTAAAGTCTCTCCCATTCAATAACCCATTGGCACCCACCCGGTCATTGCCACCACCCGCCAATGCCCTAAGCCCTTGGCCCTCACCAACATAGCCTGGGGTTCCACAGGCCGTGCCTAAGACATTGCCCTCCTGAATCTTAGACAGGCCAAAGTCCGAGATCATGATCTTAGAATCCTCAAAGGGGGTGGCGTACAGGAGATTTTCAGGCTGGAGAGAGCACATAGATAAGGAGATGGAGGTTACAGAGGAGGAAGGAGGTCAAGCCAAGGGAAGAAAAGGCAGCAGTGAAGCCTGAGAGGCCCCTAGGAAGCTCCAGGCCAGTGATGGTGAATCTATGGCACAAGTGCCAAAGATGGCATGCAGAACACTCAACGTGGGCATTCGCTCACCCTCCCACCCCACAGAGTTTGTTACTACAAATACAGAGGGACTCGGACAGAGCTGTTCCCCTCCCCCTCTCCACCATGCCTGATGACATTATTTCATATCACCCACCCCAGCAGCCCAATGGAAGTGCTTCCTCCCTGCCACATGTGGGGTAAGCGGGGACAGGGTCCAGCACTCCATGTCTAAAAGGTTCATCATGATTGCTCTAGGCCTTAATTCTGGGCAGTGTGGGGCCCAAGTCCGGGCAGAGAACTGGGGCCCAGGGAAGGAGATCCATGGCCCACTGCTCTGCCCCCCAGTATTTCCAGGCTCTCTGGGAGCAGAAGTTCAGTGGCCCTGCTGTCCCAGTCCTAGGTCAGAGGGGCCTCTATTGGCCACAGGGAGTAGGCAGCCCAGGGTCCCCCATGCTGAATGTCAGGTACCTTTAAGTCTCGGTGCACAATATCCAAGCTGTGTAAATAGGAGACAGCTCCCAGGACCTGCCCCACCAGGTGGCTGGCATCCTTCTCAGTGTATGAGCCCCGTTCCATGATCCGTTCAAACAGCTCCCCCCCTGTCACCCTGGGGAAAAAGGGTCACAGGGCTTACACTCCTCCTCCCTTCGCCAGGCAGCCGCCCACTTCCCTCCTGTAGAACAGAAGCTTACTTGAAGGCAAGGATTGTTCCATTTGCAAGACACCTTTATTGAATCAAATCTGATTCAGCTACCATTAGGGACCCCCCCTCTCCTGATCCCCAGTAGGGCTGCCCCCTCCAGTGTCCCATCCCTCTCACAGTTCCATGGCCAGGTAGAGGTGGGAGCTGCTCTCATGGACGTCTTCAAGGGCCACGATGTTGGGGTGGCTGACCCTGGAATGGCAGCAAGGGTTTACTGTAAGGAGGGCTTCGAGAGAGTGAGGGAAGACAGAGAAGGGGACAGGAAGGACTGAATCACCCAGGGATGTGCAAATACACACTGACACACTGCTCTCCACTAACTCAGAGGGGCACAACACACAAACATTTGCTCAGTCCAGAGGCAGCCGGGTGGCTGAATGGATTGAGAGCCAGGCCTAGAGATGAGAGGTCCTGGGTTCAAATTTGATCTCAGACACTTCCTAGCTGGGTGATCTTGGGTGAGTCACTTCACCCTTTTGGCCTCAGTTTCCTCATCCTGAAAAAGAGCTGGAGAGGAAATGGCAAACCACTCCAGTATCTTTGCCAAGATCCAAAATGGGGTCACAAAGAGTTGGACGTGACTGAAAACTGGTGGGTTTGACCAGGATCTCTAAGCAGATGACTCTCAGATTCGTGTCCCTCTCCTGAGGCTAGAACGCTCCATTTGGATGTCCCAGAAGTGCCTCCAACTCAACAGGTCCCCAACTGAATTCCTTCTCTTTCCCCCCAAATCCAGCTCTCTTTGGGAGGTCCTTCCTTCTGTATGGGGCATTACCCTTCTGTTGGCCACTCAGGTGCAAGACCACGGGGTCATCTTCCATAATTTGAACATTCAATTCCATTTCTGAGGCTCAGCAATTTTTGCCACAATGTATCTCAAACCTGCACCCTTTTCTTCATTCTCATAGCTGCCATCCTAATCCAGGCCTGGAGCAGGCCCCACCCCTAATCCACCTCCTGCCTAGACTATGGCTAGATGCTCCTAATAAGCCTCCCCACTTCTAGTCTCAGCCTTCTCCAATCCATCCCACACACAAGCTGCCAAAGTGACTTTCCTAACACTTGCCCTGCTCAGGAACCCTTATTGCTTGCCTATTGCTTTTTATATTTTAAACCTCAGTTCCATGGCAGAAGAGTGGTAAGGGCTAAGCAATGGAGGTCAAGTGACTTACCCAGGGTCACCCAGCTAGGAAGTATCTGAGGTCAGATTGGAACTCAGGATCTCCTGTCTTTAGGCCTGGCCCTCAATCCACTGAGCCACCCAGCTGCCCCTGCCTATTGCTTTAAGGAAAAAATACAAATTCCTTGGCTTGACTCTTCAAGATCTAACTCTAGCAAACCTTTTCCAGCTTACTGGAAATTAGGCACATTGGCATACTCTCCACACCAGGCAAACTGACCTGCTTGCTGGCTGTCCCCTAAACTCAGACACTTCATTTTTATTTTTTTTTTATTTTTTTAAACCCTCACCTTCTGTCCTAGAATTCATACTGTGCATTGGTTCTAAGACAGAAGAGCAGTCAGGGCTAGGAAATGGAGGTTAAGTGACTTGCCCAGGGTCACCCAGCTGGGAAGTGTCTGAGGCCAGATTTGAACCTCAGAACCTCCCATCTCTAGGCCTGGCTCTCAGCCTACTAAGCCACCCAGCTGCCCCCTAGACCAGTGTTGGCAAACCTTTTAGAGGGGCAGGTGATGTGAGAAATGTCCTCAGGTGCCTGTGGAGAGGGAGAGAGCAGCAGCCCCACCCCACAAACCTCTGGCTTTCTAGTAACAAACTCTGGTGAACTCTGTGCTGGGGGACAGCACACATCCCCACAGAGAGGGTTCTGAGTGCCCCCTCTGGCACATGTGTCAATGTGTCATAGGTTCACCACCACGCGACTAGTCACTTCATTTACCTCCACTGTGTCTATCCTGATTCTTCCCAGGTGCTGATGTATCCTCCAAAAATATGACTTTGCATAGATTTTCAATTGAACTGGAGAATATAAGCTACGTGTTCGTCATACCATGATGAATGTCTGTTGTCCAAGTTGCTGGGGTGGGCTTCCTTTCCAGAGCCCCCTAAATCCATCCCTCCTCTGCCAACTCTTTTTTTTAACCCTTTACTTTCCATCTTGGAATCCACAGTAGGCATAGATTGCAAGGCAAAAGAGCAGTAAGAACTAGACAATGGGGGCTAAGTGATTTGCCCAGAGTCACACATCCAAGAAATGTCTGAGGCCAGATTTGCCCCAGGCCTGGCTCTCTATCCACCCAGCTGCCCCCTCTGCCTATTCTTAAGGTGCAAAGTTTTTCACAGGTCACCCTTGTATTTGATCCTGAATATGTAGCAGACAGAGGCAGGGCTGAGAATGATCAGAGGAGTTCTCTGCTCAGCTCCACCGGTCAAGGAGCCTTTGGGAGGACTGTGTCTTCCTACAGAAGGCGTGGACGGGGCCATGGGCTGGGGGCCCTTTCAGGACCACTGCAGATGTAGCTTTCTTCACCCAGGAAGGAATCGATGGGCTTCTGGGTGAAATGAGTTGTCCAACCTCAGCAAAGCCGATCGATTCATTCCTGAAGAGGAGACTTCAGGAGCTGTCCCCTTCTCAGTTCGGCCACTGGATCCTAGGATGCCAACTCTGGAGTTCCCAAGAACCCCAGGAACCATCCAGTCCAAACCTCCCATTTCACAGAGAAAGAAACCGAGGTCCAGGGAGGGCAAATGGCTTGCCCACAGTCACACGATTATTGGGATTGCCACAGGAGACGTACCCCACTCTAATCAGGCTCCTAGACAAGAGGTCCCCTGGGCTGTGAGCTCAGTCTACTGAGCTGCTTCCTGAACACAGAGCCCCCTCTCTAGGCCTCCTTGGCAGGAAGACCAGAAACTAGGAAATATTTGACCTAGGCAGAAAATAGTCAGGCTGAGCCCTCCTCCTCTCCTTTCCCACCCCTTCCCCTGCTCACCCCTCCCTCCCCTCTGCCCTCTCTCCTCCCATCTCTCCATTGCTGCCTTCTCCTCTCCTCCCCATCATACAGCCCCCCCCCTCACACACACACACACACTCACCAGAGTATGACACACTCAATATAGCATAGACACAATTGAAGGGCCAGGGGAGGGTGGAGCCAATCTGGGCTGGGTTGGGCAGCTTCTTGGCCAGCAGTGAGAATCTCCCCACCAACCACACTCCCTCCCCCTAAACCCCACCTCTCAATGGAGGGCCCTGCCAGGCACCCCAATCCAGCCACCTCCTTACTTCTTGAGAACAGCGATCTCATTCTCTACGGCCACCTCCTTTCCCCTCAGAGCCTTCTTTGGGATACACTTGAGAGCCACCAGTCTCTTGGAGCACCGGTTCTGGGCCAGAAACACCTCTGAAAAAGCTCCCCTGTGGAGAAAGAAAGGCCCCGGAGTAAGGGGCTGCCACCTGGCAGGGCTCACATCTCCAGTGGCCTGCTGGGTGCACTGACTCCCTGGGGAGGAGATGGCCTAACTGAGTCCCAACCTCACCTCCACTACGTTCCCACCCCTGGGCCTCAGTTTCCTATTATGTCAAATGAGGAGGTAGGACTAGATGGTCTCCAAGGTCCCTGCCATCTTAGATCTAGGTGGGATCCTATGTGTGACACTGAAGAAGTCCCTTCCCCTCAGACCCTTAGAATCTAAAGGGGTTGCAGTAGATGATCTCTAGGGGGCCTCCTAGTTCTCTCTGGGAGCCTGAGGACCCCCAAGCCCAGCAGGACACAATCCCCACCCCCTGGGTCCGTTGAGAGCATCCAAGCGCCAGAATATCCCAAACAAAGCCAGAAGGGCATGGGATGGGAGCCCAGAGGAACCAGGTGGGCTCCGGGCTGGGGCAGTGGGGGAGGGGGAAGAACATCTGGCCAGTGGTTAGACAAATCCCCACCCCGCCGGCCTCTAGCCCGTCCATCACTTACGCCCCGAGTTTCTCTCGAATGTCGTAGATTTTGCCAATATCCTCCGTCTTCTTCTTCCAGCTGGAGCCCAGCAGCATGTCTGGAGGGATAGAATGGCTGGGCTAGCCTGGGGGCAGAATGGGAGGGAGAAGCAGGATTGGAGGCGCCCATCACCTTCTCATCCCCTCCCCACCCCCAGGAGGGGTCCGGGCGGCCCCCAGACCCCTGAGACCGGGCTGGAAGCGCAGTCACTGATGGGAACCGCGATGCCCGAGTCTGGCCACAGGCAGGGCGGGGGCAGCCACATCGCCAACGTCACACACACACACACACACATACACACACGCTGCAAAAATGAGATGGAGGCTGGCTCCTGGCCAGTTTGAACATGCTCTCAAACATACGTCCACACAGCACTGTACATACAACACACACAGAGCAGGGAGCAGCAGTGCCCACGCCCAGCCAAATCTCCGCGGCGCGCGCGCGCGCGCACACGAGAGGGAGACAGCATCAGTACTGTGCCCTGCCCTGCCCCACCCTCCCCCTCCCCCTGTCCCTGCCCCCACCCCCCTCCACACACACACTCTTACCTCAATTCGGATTCTGGGGCGAAAGGTTTCCTAGAACCAGGACAGCACCCCTGTGTCCCACTCCGTTCCACCCTGCTGGTTTCCCCGGGGACGGTGGGAGCCCAGAGGGATGCTTGGGAAGCAGGGGAAGGGGAGGGGGAGGAACAGAGCCAGCCGTGTGTGCACGCGCGCGCGCGCACCGATCTGCCTGACCACCTGCAGCTCTTGGAAAACACTAGTGGTCTGGTATGTGACCAGGCAGAGCGATGGCTGCTATTCGCCTGGATCTCTTTAGCATCCAGGTGTGCCTGCATCGAAGGGGGAGGGGGAGAAGGGAACTGGCGGTCAGGTGTATCCATGCGGTGCCCTAGTGCCTCAGTGGCATCGACGTGCTTGCTCCTCGGGTTGGGGCGGGGCGGGGGGGGGGTCGAGCATCTATGGTAAGTGACTGGGGGAGGAGGAGGGGGGGGTAGCCTTACCTTTCTCCAGCAACTGTCCCTCCAGCCTTGCTCTGTCTCCCAGTCCGAGCTTTCTCCTCCTCACTCGCCCCCTCCTTTTCCCTCCCCTCCCCCTGCCCATCCCAGCCTGCCTCCCCACTCTCCCTCCCTCCCTCCCTCCCTTCCTCCCTCCACTTCTCCTTGTAAGGACATCTAGAGTTTCCTCCCAGGAGCCTGCAGCGCTATAGTGAGGGAGCCCCCAAGCTCTCGGTGGCTGAGGAGGGGAGGGGAGGCGGGCCCAGCCTCTGAGGGTGCCAGGGAGCCAGGGTGGGGCGGGCAGAGGCTGGTTCTAGGGGTTCGGGCTCCCAGAGGGACCCCATGGCCTGCCACTCGAGCCTCCTGGCCACTTCTCCCAGGCGGGGAGCCAGAGGGAAGGGCAAAGATGGAGACTGGGCAAACCGAAGAGACAGAAACAATTGAGCTGTGCTGGAGAGACCTCCAGACAAAGGAGGAAAGGCAACTGCAGCAGCGGGCCCCCTCCCCTCCCCAGGCCCTTTATCTAGCAGGGGGGACTGAGAGGCCTAGGGGCCAGCGTCAAGGAGGATGCACGAGAGGCCTGGCTAGGCTGATGGGGGCAGAGAATTGCCATCAATGGGCCAGGCTCTCAGAGCTCCTGCTCCCATACTGGCTGGGAAGAGGAGAGAGGGCCCGGCCTCTCCTGCAGCCGGGCCTGCACCGCTGGACATTCCCCCAGCAGACCTGGGTGGGGGGAGGATTGGAAATTCCACAAAACTGTCTCCAGGACAAAAGCCAAAGTCTCACCCAGCCATCCAGCAAGCGTTCACTGGGATGCTCTGGGTCACTAGCGCCAGGAAGAGTGCCTGGCACAGAGCAGCTGCTTAAACAATAGTAATCGATTGTACCATCGGTCTGTCTCTAAGCCTGGCGAGCTTTCAGGAGAGGGACAGATTTGTGTGGGCTCCGAATCTTCCCAAAGTGCAGCTCCAGATCCGAAAGATTCCCTGGGATGCTCTCCATTGCTCTCGACAGACAAAGACAAGATGCCATGCTTGTGGTGCCGCTGAAAATCACACGGGCTTTGAGTTCTTTTTCTTTTTTGTTATTCGATATAATAAATTTGCCTTATATAACAACAGTGTTGTTGCTGTTGTGTTATTATATTGCATTTCTTTGTTTGGCTTGGATCCATCACCTTACACAGAGCAGGGTGCTTACCAAATGCTTATTGGTCACTTAATATCCATCCCATTGGCAAAGGTCTGTGGAAAATCAGGCTCATGGTAGTACATTGTTGGCGGACCTGAAAAATGGTCTAACTATTCTGGAAAACACTTTAAAACTACAATCCAAGTGTTACTAAAGCATGTGTACCCTTTGAGCCAGGAATTCCTTTATTAGGCTTCTTTATCAGAGGTCAAAGGAAGAGGGGAAGGCTTCATAGGTACAAAAATATTTACAGCAGCTCTTTTTGTGGTGGCAAGGAATTGGAAACCGAGGAAGTGCCCATCAACTGGGGAGAGGCTGTTACATGAGTGTGATAGAATATTGTTGGGCTATGAGGGATGGTTTCAGAGAACCTTGGGAAGACTTGTATAACTGATGCAGAGTGAGGGAAGTAGAACCAGGAGGATCTATATGTGCATGGTGGCAACGCCATTGTAAAGACAAGCAAGTTTCAAAGATTTAAGAAGTGCACTCAGCATAATGACCAACCATCCATTGTGATTCTAGAGGACCGTGGCGACACACATTACCTACCTCCTGATAGAGAGGTGATGGACTCCAGATGCAAAATGAGTGACATTTTGGGACATAGGCAGTGCAGGAATTTGTTTTTGCTTGACTGAAATTCCCTTATCAGATCATAAGATTGTATCACTCCATCTTTTCCTCTACCTTGCAATCCCTTTCTTACTCTGTCCTTTAATCTCTCCATTCTTTTCCAGGCCACCACCCCTGCACTGATGACATACTCTTCTCTCTTCCTTGCCACAACCCTTTGGGGAACCAATTCAATTCTACACCATGCTCCTTACCAGAATTCCTTGCCTCCTTATCCACTCACTGATCATGCCTTCCCAAACACTGATTTTAGATTACTCCCACCATCCACCACCTTCATGTCTATTCAAATGCTGTTGAATGAGGATGGAGAAAAATCTCCAAACTGGGCTGACTGGGCCCCCTACAAGTTGGTTACATAATGTCAACTGGTCCCTCAATGTGGCAAGGCAATCCTTTTATGCCTGTCTAATTGGTTCACTGTTGCACACACAAGAGTGGCTATTCCAGACTCTTCCATCTCTAAGCCTCCCATGGCTGCTCCAACTCACTTCCTCTTGGTTGAAAACCTTGCCAATATTATCTTCCTAAAAAATTGAAGTTATTCCCAGAGAGCTTCCTCTTCTCCCCGCCCTTTAATTTTGCATCTCTCAGGAAGCAGCTGGGTAGCTCGGTGGATTGAGAGCCAGACCTAGAGATGAGAGGTCCAAATTAGGTTCAAATCTGACCTCAAACTTCCTGGCTGTGTGACCCTGGGCAAGTCACTTAACCCCCATTGCCTAGCTCTTAACACTCTTCTGCCTTGGAACCAATACATAGTATTGATTTTAAGGAGGAAGGTGAGGGTTTAACCAAAAAAAAATTTTTTTGCATCACTCAGATGTCTTCTACCACTCTAACCCATTTTCTCCAGCAGATTGCCTCCTCCATCATCCCCACTCATAGTCAGTTGCTCCCTGCCTGCTGGCTACTTCCCTACTGCCTACAAACATGGCCATGTCTCTCCATCCATCCTGGCTTGCTATCATCCTGTATGTCTCCTCCCTTTTGTCTACCTTTTGATCAAATCAACACAAGCTTGAACTACGTGGAAGAACTCACAAACCATTTAGTGAATTCACACCCTACTTACAGCTAAAGCCGTAGGTACTTGGAGAGCTCCACCCTTTTTTCTAACTCAGTCAGAAACCTGAATTCTTTTAAGAGTTCACACCCTCAGAAACTGTGAACCCTTTCAATGAGTATTCACCTCTCCAGAAGGTTTGAACTGTTTCCCACAAACACTCACCCCTGGGCAGTGCTAGACAATTTGGAAGCTGCAATGAGCCCTATAAAGAGGGGAGGAGATACAGAGTCACCATAAAAGCAAGCCCTGAACTCAGTATGAGGAGATGGTCTTGGAGAAGATAGTCTGAAGAGATTGCCTTCTGGAGATAGTCTTCTGAGTGGAGAGAGTCTTCGAGGGAGTTTTGCTGGAGACTACAGCTTGGATCGTGGGCTTGAAACTTGGGTTCAACTTAAATTCTGACTCCTGGACTACTTGGTTGGGTGAGTGAAAAGGGCTGACTCCTTTCCTAGTTTCCTAAGAGACTAGCTTCCATCTTGGAAGAGGCCTCATAGTTACTCACTTCCAACCCTCCTGACTGAGGACTAGTATAGGTATTTTCTCTAACTTCTCTCACATTTCTCTATTGTTTCCCCTCTATTTTGGTAAATAAACTTCTGACTTGAGATATAATAATTTCAGTGACTATGCTATTTCATATCATTTAAGTCCAGCCACTAAATTTAACCTTTACAGTTCAAATCTTGCCTTAAGTTTTTACTTAGCTGGGGGTACCTAGGTGGTCCATTCTGGGTCCCAATCTGACTTCAGACAGTTCCTAGCTGGGTGACCCTGGGCAAGTCACTTAATGCCAGTTGCCTAGCCCTTACCACTCTTCTGCCTTGGAATTGTGAGAAAGAAATCCATCTTCCTTTGTTTTAATTTAACCAATCAGGGACCTGGAGGTCCTTTGAGATATGCAAGGATACACATGGCCAGTGAAAGGAAGTTAACTCCCTCAGAAACAGGAAATTGATCCCACAGGCACTGCCCCCCTGGGTGGTGACAGGCAAATCGAGGAACTATGATTGGTTCCTGAGGTGTGATGGGGAGAGCTAATGGGGGGAGAAAAGGGGCTGGAGCTCAATTTCTGATTCCCATCCTGATTTGGAAGGGAGAGTCTCTCTCTGGTCTGGCACTGGTGGCTCTTGCTGAAGGGACTCTCTGGCTCTGGTGCCTCCGACACATTCTTGCTGGAGAGACTCTCGGGGACTTCTGGCTGGAGATTGGAACTTGGTCGCAGGTGAACTTCATTCCATTAGAATGGCAATTAGGGTACTTAGCTAGACTGCTCCCTACCTCTTTCCTACGTTTGTTTCCCTCTCTTTACCATTGCTCCTTGATGCAACAAAGCTACTAGCAGCCTCATAATTTAAGTTTGATTATTACAGTTTGGTGACCCCTTTTTAACGATTACAGAACTAATAAACAGCATTGACTTTCAGAGGGAAGGGCAGGGTTTTTCAAGGTCAACATCACTCCGGAAATGTCATTAAACTCTCTCAGCCTGTTTCCTCAGTTATAAAATGAAGATAATAATAATAACAAGATCATAGGACTGTCCTGGAGATCAAAGGAATACTTTGTCAAGCTCAACTCACTATGCAAATGCCAGTTGTTGTTATTATTGTTGTTGATCACTTTGTTACAAGGGTTTCGTTTTTCTTTTTTAATGGGGAAGTATATGGGAGAAAAAATAAGTGCTTATTAATTAAAATGTTTAAAAAACAATTCACCTTCCACCTTATAATCAATCATATGTATCGGTGCCAAGGCAGAAGAGTGGGAAGGGCTAGGCAATGGGGGTTAGTAAAAATACAATTTAAAAAGCAAAGAGTAGTTGAAGAAAAAATATGAATACTGGACTTGGCATTTTAGGCACAAATTTGCCAGAAACAATTTTTATTCATTGAATATTCTCCTAAATTTATTTATTTTTTTTAACCCTTACCTTCCGTCTTGGAGTCAATACTGTGTATTGGCTCCAAGGCAGAAAAGTGGTAAGGGCTAGGCAATGGGGGTCAAGTGACTTGCCCAGGGTCACACAGCTGGGAAGTGTCTAAGGTCAGATTTGAACCTAGGACCTCCCATCTCTAGGCCTGGCTCTCAATCCACTGAGCTACCCAGCTGCCTCCTATTATCCTAAATTTAAATGTTTCTAACAAGATGGTTCAGTGGCTAGAGCACTGTGCCTAGGGCCAAGAAGAACTGAGTTCAAATCCAACCTCAGAGCCATACTAGCTGTGTGTCTCTGGGCAAGTCGCTTAAACCTTGGCCAGCCTTAGTTTCCACATTTGTAAAATGCAGATAATAAGTAAAGGCACCTCCTTCCCAAGATGGTTGGGAGTATCAAATGAGATAATATTTGTAAAGTGCTTCATAAACCTTAATATACTATGGAAAATCTAACTGCAATTATTAGAGAAAGAAATGTCTTAACTGGCCTGGTCCCATCATGCCCTTGGACATCTGTCTCTACCCCAAGAGAACTCCAAAGAGTTAACATTTATAGTCATTTTAAAGAAGAAAAAAAGTCACAACAGGTTATCCTGTGTGGTTCCTGGCCCCAAACTCTTCTTTTAAAGCTGGCATTTCTATGCCATTATAAGCTTTACAAGGGCTTTGCAAATATCATCTCATTTGGTCCTCACAGCAATCCTGGGAGCTAGTAGGTGCATTTATTATTCCCATTTTATGGATGAAGAAACTGAGGCCAGCAGAGGCTTCTCCAGTGACTTCACTGCTAGGAAGAACTGCTCCATCTCTTCCTTGACCATGCTCCTCCTTTCTTTTTTTAAAGCAATGGGGGGGGGGGTCAAGTGACTTGCCCAGGGTCACACAGCTAGGAAATGTCTGAGGTCAGATTTGAACCCAGGACCTCCCATCTCTGGACTTGGCTCTCAATCCACTGAGCCACCAAGCTGCCCCCCCCCTCCTTTCCAAATAGAGAAGGGTGAGTCATGACATCATCCCTTCCAGGGATGGGGAAGGTCATGGTTTTAACTAGACAAAAAGCAGTTCTCCTTTTGATTTTGAATTCTGGCACGTTTTCCTAAAGGGAAAAGTCTGGAAAGTGGTTTCATCTGGGACAAAATATTGTTTCTTAATACCTTGGATTGAATCAAAAATGAGATTGAATAAAACAAAATATACGCTTACCTTCCATCTTAAAATCAGTACTGGGTATACTGGGACTGAGTGTCAGTTCCAAGGCAGAAGAGCATTAAGGGCTAAGCAATTGGAGTCCTCCTGCCTCTAGGCCTGGTGCTCTAGCCATTGTGCCGCCTACCCCCGTTATCTTTTTTTTTTAAACATTATTTTATTTGGTCATTTCCAAACATTATTCATGGGAAACAAAAATCATTTTCTTTTCCTCCCCCCCCCCCACCTCTCCCATAGCCGATGCGTGATTCCACTGGGTATCACATGTGTTCTTGATTCGAACCCATTTCCATGTTGTTGGTATTTGCTCTAGAGTGTTCATTTAGAGTCTCTCTTCAGTCATATCCCCTCACCCCCTGTAGTCAAGCAGTTGCTTTTCTTCGGTGTTTTTACTCCCACAGTTTATCCTCTGCTTGAGGATAGTTTTTTTTTCTCCTAGATCCCTGCAGATTGTTCAGGGACATGGTAAAGCCATTACTGGAGAAGTCCATGACGTTCGATTGTGCCATAGTGTACCAGTCTCTGTGTACAATGTTCTCCTGGTTCTGCTCTTTTCACTCCGCATCACTTCCTGGAGTCTTTCCAGTTTACATGCAATTCCTCCACTTTATTATTCCTTTTTGCACAATAGTATTCCATCACCAACATATACCACAATTTGCTCAGCCATTCCCCAATTGATGGGCATCACCTCGTTTTCCAATTTTTGGCTACCACAAAGAGCGCAGCTCTGAATATTTTTGTACAAGTCTTTTTCCTTATTATCTCTTTGGGGTACAAACCCAGCAGTGCTATGGCTGGATCAAAGGGCAGACAGTCTTTTATCGTCCTTTGGGCATAGCTCCAAATTGCCTTCCAGAATGGTTGGATCAATTCCCAATTCCACCAGCAATGCATTAATGTCCCCACCTTGCCACATCCCCTCCAGCATTCATTACTTTCCTTTGCTATCATGGTAGCCAATCTGCTAGGTGTGAGGTGATACCTCAGAGTTGTTTTGATTTTATCATTTCTCTGATTATAAGAGATGTGGAGCACTTCTTCATGTGCTTGTTAATAGTTTTGATTTCTTTAGCTGAAAACTGTCTATCCATGTCCCTTGCCCATTTTTCAATTGGAGAATAGCATGAATTTTTGTACAATTGATTTAGCTCTTTGTAAATTTGAGTAATTAAACCTTTGTCAGAGGTTTTTATGAAGATTGTTTCCCAATTTGTTGCTACCCTTCTGATTTTAGTTACATTGGTTTTGTTTGTACAAAAGCCTTTTAATTTGATGTAATCCAGATTATTTATTTTACATTTTGTGACTCTTTCTAAGTCTTGCTTGGCTTTAAAATCTTTCCCCTCCCAAAGGTCTGACATGTATACTATTCTGTGTTCGCCTAATTTTCTTATAGTTTCCTTCTTTATGTTCAAGTCATTCACCCATTCTGAGTTTATCTTGGTGTAGGGTGTCAGGTGTTGATCTAAACCTAATCTTTCCCACACTATCCTCCAATTTTCCCAGCAGTTTTTATGAAATAGTGGATTTTTGTCCCAAAAGCTGAGATCTTTGGGTTTGTCATAGACTGTCTTGCTGAGGTCACTTACCCCGAGTCTATTCCACTGATCCTCCTTTCTGTCTCTTAGCCAGTACCAGATTGTTTTGGTGACTGCTGCTTTATAATATAGTCTGAGATCTGGGACTGCAAGACCCCCTTCCTTTGTATTTTTTTTCATTATTTCCCTGGATATCCTTGATCCTTTGTTTTTCCAAATGAATTTTGTTATGGTTTTTTCTAAATCAGTAAAAAAAAATTTGGTAGTTCAATGGGTATGGCACTAAATAGATAAATAAGTTTGGGTAGGATGGTCATTTTTATTATATTGGCTCGTCCTACCCATGAGCAGTTAATGTTCTTCCAATTGTTCAAGTCTAGTTTTAGTTGTGTGGAGAGTGTTCTGTAGTTGTGTTCATATAGTTCCTGTGTTTGTCTCGGGAGATAGATTCCTAGGTATTTTATATTGTCTAAGGTGATTTTGAATGGGATTTCTCTTTCTAGTTCTTGCTGCTGAGCTGTGTTGGAAATATATAGAAATGCTGATGACTTATGTGGGTTTATTTTGTATCCTACAACTTTGCTAAAGTTGTTGATTATTTCAATTAGCTTTTTGGTTGAATGTCTAGGATTCTTTAAGTAGACCATCATGTCATCCGCAAAGAGTGATAACTTGGTCTCCTCCTTGCCTATTTTGATGCCTTCAATTTCTTTTTCTTCTCTAATTGCTACTGCTAGTGTTTCTAGTACAATGTCAAATAGTAGAGGTGATAATAGGTATCATTGTTTCACTCCTGATCTTATTGGGAATGCATCTAGTTTATCCCCATTACAGATGATATTAGTTGATGGTTTTAGATATATACTGTTTATTATTTTTAGGAAAGGCCCTTCTATTCCTATGCTTTCTAGTGTTTTCAATAGGAATGGGTGTTGTATTTTATCAAAGGCTTTTTCTGCATCTATTGAGATAATAATTTGATTTTTGTTGGTTTGCTTGTTGATGTGGTCAATTATGTGGATGGTTTTCCTAATATTGAACCAGCCCTGCATCCCTGGTATAAATCCTACTTGATCATGGTGAATGACTCTTCTGATCACTTGCTGGAGTCTTTTTGATAGTATCCTATTTAAGATTTTTGCATCTATATTCATTAGGGAGATTGGTCTATAGTTTTCTTTCTCTGTTTTTGACCTGCCTGGCTTTGGAATCAGTACCATGTTTGTGTCGTAAAATGAATTTGGTAGAACTCCTTCTTGGCTTATTCTGTCAAATAGTTTGTATAGTATTGGAGTTAGCTGTTCTTTGAATGTTTGATAGAATTCACTGGTGAGACTTCCGGTCAAAATGGCGGCTTAGAGAAAGCTAAAGTTCAGATCTCCGGAAACCCTTCCCGACCGATCTCCAACTATAAGCTCCTAAGGCGCCGAAATTCAAAATGATCAAGAGCACAAACCCTGGGAATCCTCCTTCTGGACCTGGACCTGGATCAAAAGGTACGGCCCCCCTCAAAAGCCAGAACCCGAGATCACTCGGACCTAAGGGGTAGGAGCGCAGAGTCCAAGGCTCCGGGAAGCCGAGGCCCCCTCCCCGGCAGAGAGCAGGGTCCTCTGAAACAACAGCAACCCTCAGGGCCGACAAAACAGCCTCAGGGCCAGCTATTCTGAAAGCAACTTCCAGAAAGCAACCTGACCCAGTCCAGTCGAGGGGGCACCTTAGCAGCAGGGAAACAGAGAGAGCCGGGGGAGAGTGTGGCCCCCTGGTCCGACCCTTCCATTCCAGTTCCAGTGAAAGTCATTGCCTTAAGGCATACTCAGTTTAACCCAGGAAAAGCTCATAGAATGGACAATCTGCCCAGGACTAAAGCCTCTGAACACCAGACAGAGATAAGAAAAGCTAATCCTCCACATTCAGAGATGGCAAACTCCACAGAAGCACAGAAGCCCCAAAATACCAAGAAAAATAAGAAGAAAGGGGCGACTTTGGACACATTCTACAGAGCCAAAATACAAAATACAGAGGAGATAGAAGACGATACACAAGAAAATGCTCTGAAACCTTCCAAAGGAAATGGAAACTCTCCACAAACCCATGAAGAATTTGAATCAGAAATGACCAAAAAGATGGAAGCCTTCTGGGAGGAAAAGTAGGAAATAATGCAAAAGAAATTCACACATCTGCAAAACCGGTGTGACCAAACTGAAAAGGAAAACCAGCCTTTAAAGGCCAGAATCAGGCAACTGGAAGACAATGATCGTGTAAAAGAGCAAGAATTAATAAAGCAAAGCCAAAATACCAAGAAATTAGAAGAGAACATAAAATATCTCACTGACAAGGTGACAGACTTGGAAAATAGAGGGAGAAGAGATAATTTAAGAATAATTGGACTTCCAGAAAAGCCAGAAATAAACACCAAACTCGACATCGTGATACAAGATATAATCAAAGAAAATTGCCCAGAGATTCTAGAACAAGGGGGTAATACAGCCACTGACAGAGCTCACAGAACACCTTCTACACTAAACCCCCAAAAGACAACTCCCAGGAATGTAATTGCCAAATTCCAAAGCTCTCAAACAAAAGAAAAAATCCTACAGGAAGCCAGAAAAAGACAAGTTAGATATAAAGGAATGCCAATCAGGGTCACACAAGACCTTGCAAGTTCTACTCTGAATGATCGTAAGGCATGGAACATGATCTTCAGAAAGGCAAGAGAGCTGGGTCTTCAACCAAGAATCAGCTACCCAGCAAAACTGACTATATACTTCCAAGGGAAAGTATGGGCATTCAACAAAATAGAAGACTTCCAACTTTTTGCAAAGAAAAGACCAGAGCTCTGTGGAAAGTTTGATACCGAAAAACAAAGAGCAAGGAATACCTGAAAAGGTAAATATTAAGGAAAGGGGGAAAATGTTATCTTCTTATTTTACTCAAACTCTCTTCTATAAGGACTACATTTATATCAATCTATGTATACTAACATGTGGGGGAAATGTAATATATAAATAGGGGGTAAAGAAAGACCAAATAGAATAATCTTTCTCACACACAGATTCACATGGGAAGGGGAGGGGAAGAAAACTCCTATAAGAAGGAGAGGAAGAGAGGGTTTTTTACTTAAACCTTAATCTCAGGGAAATCAACTCTGAGAGGGGAAAACATCCACATCCATTGGGATCTTGAATTCTATCTTACCCAACAAGGGTAGGGAGAAGGGAAAACCAAGGGGGGGAGGGGAAGAGGGAAAACAAAAAGGGAGGGAAAGAGAGGGGGAAGGGGGAGGGAACAAAAAGGGAGGGACTAAAAAGGGAAACATCAAGGGAGGGGACAAGGGGGACTGATTCAAAGTAAATCACTGGACTAAAAGGTAGAGCCGAAGAAGAAAAGGTTAGAATTAGGAAAGGATATCAAAATGCCAGGGAGTCCACAAATGACAATCATAACTTTGAACGTGAATGGGATGAACTCACCCATAAAACGTAGACGAATAGCAGAATGGATTAGAATCCAAAACCCTACCATATGTTGTCTTCAAGAAACACACATGAGGCGGGTTGACACCCACAACGTCAGAATTAAAGGATGGAGTAAGACCTTCTGGGCCTCAACTGACAGAAAGAAGGCAGGAGTGGTAATCATGATATCTGATAAAGCCAAAGCAAAAATAGACCTGATCAAAAGGGATAGGGAAGGTAATTATATTTTGTTAAAAGGGACTTTAGACAATGACGAAATATCATTAATCAACATGTATGCACCAAATAATATAGCACCCAAATTTCTAATGGAGAAACTAGGAGAATTGAAGGAAGAAATAGACAGTAAAACCATATTAGTGGGAGACTTAAACCAACCATTATCAAATTTAGATAAATCAAATCAAAAAATAAATAAGAAAGAGGTAAAAGAAGTGAATGAAATCTTAGAAAAAATAGAATTAATAGACATATGGAGAAAAATAAATAGGGATAAAAAGGAATACACCTTCTTCTCAGCACCACATGGCACATTCACAAAGATTGACCATACATTAGGTCACAGAAACATGGCACACAAATGCAGAAAAGCAGAAATAATGAATGCAGCCTTCTCAGATCACAAGGCAATAAAAATAACGATCAGTAATGGTACATGGAAAACCAAATCAAAAACTAATTGGAAACTAAACAATATGATACTCCAAAATCGTTTAGTTAGAGAAGAAATCATAGAAACAATTAATAATTTCACCGAGGAAAATGACAATGGCGAGACATCCTTTCAAACCTTTTGGGATGCAGCCAAAGCGGTAATCAGAGGTAAATTCATATCCCTGAGTGCATATATTAACAAACTAGGGAGAGCAGAGATCAATCCATTGGAAATGCAAATAAAAAAACTCGAAAGTGACCAAATTAAAAACCCCCAGCAGAAAACCAAACTAGAAATCCTAAAAATTAAGGGAGAAATTAATAAAATTGAAAGTGACAGAACTATTGATTTAATAAATAAGACAAGAAGCTGATACTTTGAAAAAACAAACAAAATAGACAAAGTACTGGTCAATCTAATTTAAAAAAGGAAGGAAGAAAAGCAAATTAACAGCATTAAAGATGAAAAGGGGGACAGCACCTCCAATGAAGAGGAAATTAAGGCAATCATTAGAAATTACTTTGCCCAATTATATGGCAATAAATACACCAATTTAGGGGATATGGATGAATATATACAAAAATACAAACTGCCTAGACTAACAGAAGAGGAAATAGAATTCTTAAATAATCCCATATCAGAAAATGAAATCCAACAAGCCATCAAAGAACTTCCTAAGAAAAAATCCCCAGGGCCTGATGAATTCACCAGTGAATTCTATCAAACATTCAAAGAACAGTTAATCCCAATACTATACAAACTATTTGACATAATAAGCAAAGAGGGAGTTCTACCAAACTCCTTTTATGACACAAACATGGTACTGATTCCAAAACCAGGCAGGTCAAAAACAGAGAAAGAAAACTATAGACCAATCTCCCTAATGAATATAGATGCAAAAATCTTAAATAGGATACTATCAAAAAGACTCCAGCAAGTGATCAGAAGGATCATTCACCATGATCAAGTAGGATTTATACCAGGGATGCAGGGCTGGTTCAACATTAGGAAAACCATCCACATAATTGACCACATCAACAAGCAAACCAGCAAGAACCACATGATTATCTCAATAGACGCAGAAAAAGCCTTTGATAAAATACAACACCAATTCCTACTAAAAACACTAGAAAGCATAGGAATAGGAGGGTTGTTCCTAAAAATAATAAACAGTATATATCTAAAACCATCAGCCAATATCATCTGTAATGGGGATAAACTAGATGCATTCCCAATAAGATCAGGAGTGAAACAATGATACCTATTATCACCTCTACTATTTGACATTGTACTAGAAACACTAGCAGTAGCAATTAGAGAAGAAAAAGAAATTGAAGGCATCAAAATAGGCAAGGAGGAGACCAAGTTATCACTCTTTGCGGATGACATGATGGTCTACTTAAAGAATCCTAGACATTCAACCAAAAAGCTAATTGAAATAATCAACAACTTTAGCAAAGTTGCAGGATACAAAATAAACCCACATAAGTCATCAGCATTTCTATATATTTCCAACACAGCTCAGCAGCAAAAACTAGAAAGAGAAATCCCATTCAAAATCACCTTAGACAATATAAAATACTTAGGAATCTATCTCCCGAGACAAACACAGGAACTATATGAACACAACTACAAAACACTCTCCACACAACTAAAACTAGACTTGAGCAATTGGAAAAACATTAACTGCTCATGGATAGGATGATCCAATATAATAAAAATGACCATCCTACCCAAACTTATTTATCTATTTAGTGCCATACCCATTGAACTACCAAAATACTTCTTCACTGATTTAGAAAAAAACCATAACAAAGTTCATTTGGAAGAAGAAAAGATCAAGGATATCCAGGGAAATAATGGAAAAAAAACACATATGATGGGGGCCTAGCAGTCCCAGACCTTAAACTATATTACAAAGCAGCAGTCATCAAAACAATTTGGTACTGGCTAAGAGACAGAAAGGAGGATCAGTGGAATAGACTGGGGGCAAGTGACCTCAGCCAGACAGTATACGATAAATCCAGAGATCCCAGCTTTGGGGACAAAAATCCACTATTCGATAAAAACTGCTGGGAAAATTGGAAGACAGTGTGGGAGAGACTAGGAATAGATCAACACCTGACACCCTAAACCAAGATAAATTCAAAATGGGTGAGTGACTTAAACATAAAGAAGGAAACCATAAGTAAATTGGGTAAACACAGAACAGTATACATGTCAGACCTTTGGGAGGGGAAAGACTTTAAAGCCAAGCAAGACATAGAAAGAATCACAAAATGTAAAATAAATAATTTCGACTACATCAAATTAAAAAGCTTTTGTACAAACAAAACCAATGTAACTAAAATCAGAAGGAAAACAACAAACTGGGAAAAAATCTTCATAGAAACCTCTGACAAAGGTTTAATTACTCAAATTTATAAAGAGCTAAATCAATTGTACAAAAAATCAAGCCATTCTCCAATTGATAAATGGGCAAGGGACATGGATAGGCAGTTCTCAGATAAAGAAATCAAAACTATTAACAAGCACATGAAGAAGTGTTCTAAATCTCTTATAATCAGAGAGATGCAAATCAAAACAACTGAGGTATCACCTCACACCTAGCAGATTGGCTAACATGACAGTTATGGAAAGTAATGAATGCTGGAGGGGATGTGGCAAAGTAGGGACATTAATTCATTGCTGGTGGAGTTGTGAACTGATCCAGCCATTCTGGAGGGCAATTTGGAACTATGCCCAAAGGGCGACAAAAGAATGTCTACCCTTTGATCCAGCCATAGCACTGCTGGGTTTGTACCCCAAAGAGATAATAAGGAAAAAGACTTGTACAAGAATATTCATAGCTGCGCTCTTTGTGGTGGCCAAAAACTGGAAAACGAGGGGATGCCCATCAATTGGGGAATGGCTGAACAAACTGTGGTATATGTTGGTGATGGAATACTATTGTGCTAAAAGGAATAATAAAGTGGAGGAGTTCCATGGAGACTGGAACAACCTCCAGGAAGTGATGCAGAGTGAGAGGAGCAGAACTAGGAGAACATTGTACACAGAGACTGATACACTGTGGTACAATCGAAGGTAATGGACTTCTCCATTAGTGGCGGTGTAATGTCCCTGCACAACTTTAAGGGATCCAGGAGAAAAAAAACACCATTCATAAGCAAAGGATAAACTATGGGAGTGGAAACACCGAGAAAAAGCAACTGCCTGAATACAGAGGTTGAGGGGACATGACAGAGGAGAGACTCTAAATGAACACTCTAATGCAAATACTATCAACAAAGCAATGGGTTCAAATCAAGAAAACATCTAATGCCCAGTGGATTTACGCGTCGGCTATGGGGGGTTGGGGGGGAGGAAAAGAAAATGATCTATGTCTTTAACGAATAATGCTTGGAAATGATCAAATAAAATATTTAAAATTTTAAAAAAAAGAATTCACTGGTGAATCCGTCAGGCCCTGGGGATTTTTTCTTAGGCCTGTTGGATTTCATTTTCTGATATGGGATTATTTAAGAATTCTATTTCTTCTTCTGTTAGTCTAGGCAGTTTGTATTTTTGTAAATATTCATCCATATCACCTAGGTTGGTATATCTATTGCCATCTGTTATCTTTTTAAAATAAAAAAAAAACTCTTCCTTTCTGCTGATATCAATTCTAGCCCAGTAAAGTAACAAGAGTAGCAATTGGGGTTATGTGACTTGCACAACTAGGGAGCATCTGAGGTCTGATTTGAACCCAGGTCCTCCTGTTTCCAAGTCTGGCTCTCTATCCATTGAGAGCCACCTAGCTGCCCCAAAAGGAAATATTTTTTTTAATTTAAAATTTTAATATAATTTCTTTTCTCAATTCCATGAAAAAAAAAAGCGTTTCTGCCATTTTCTCAGGAATTTTGTCTGGACTTCTCTCCTTCCCTCCCTTCCCCACCCATCCCATACCCCAGGCTGAGATGATAAGCAAGTCTGATAGAGATTTGACTTGTGTGATCATGTAAAACATTTTCCATATTAATCAGAGGAAATTTTGGATATGCTTCCCCAGAGAATGAAAGGGAAAGAAGAAAAAAGGGTTCGCTAGATGAGGTTGGCCCCGTGTCTCAGTGGAACAGCCCACCCAGACTCTCAGGGCCTTTTCAGCCAGTGGTCCCCCCAGTCATCCTTTTCCCCAGGGCTTCTCCTCTTATTGTCATGAGGCCAATCCAGACCATCCTGCTGCTCTCTGACCATCTTCATTCTCTGCTGCCCTGGAACCAACTTCCTCTCTGCCTCCCCACCTTCTCTCCACCCACTTACTCTGGGAACAGTCATGGAATCCACACCAGTATTCCTGGAAAGGATGTGACCATCAGTGGTCCTATGGCTCCACTCACTAGCCCTGGGATTTCCCAGACCAAAATACCCATCCATGGCCATCATACCTCTACTAATAATATCCTCAGGCCACTAGGTGGCTCAATGGATAGAAAGCCAGCCCCAGAGATGGGAGCTCCTGGGTTCCAATGTGACCCCCAACACTTCCCAACTGGGTGACCCTGGGCAAGTCATTTAACCATTGCCTAGCCCTGACTGCTCTGCTGCCTTGGCACAGATACTTAGTATTGATTCCAAGAAGGAGGGGGTTATTTCAAAATGTCTACCAGCCAGCAGCTATTCAAGATGGCCAATAATCGGGAGATGTGAGACTGGAAATCAAGTTAAGTCTGAACAAGCAGACCTGAGACTTATCTACATAGTGATGATCTCTGAACCTTGGGAGCTGATGAGATAAGCAAGTGGAGTAGGAGAGGGAGCAGAAGAGCCAGGATGGAGCCCGAGGGCACTCCCGCTGTCAGCAGATCTAGCAATGGAGACCAAGAAGAAACAGGGGGCCAGGTAAGTGGCAAGCCTACAAGAAGAGATGATCCAGGAAAAGAGGCTGATCCAGTGTGTCGAAGGCTGCAGAAAGGTGAGGAAGGATGAATACTGAGAACTGGCCCTTAGATCCGCAGTGAAGAGAGCATTAGCAGTTTCTGTTAAATAATAACATTGGGAGTCACACTAAAAAGGGTGAAGCGAGGGAGGGGAAAAGAAAAGGCAGCACCAATTATAGAGGGCCTTCTCAAGAAGTTGAATCCCTACAGAGAAAAGATAGGTAGATAGATAGATAGATAGATATGGTGATAGCTAGTAAAGATGGATAGATCAAATACAGTTTCTTAAGGATGGGGGGGCAGCTAGATGGCTCAGAGGATAGAGAGCCAGGCCTAGAGACAGGAGGTCCTGGGTTCCAATCTGGCCTCAGATACTTCCCAGCTGGGTGACCCTGGCCAAGTCACTTGACCCCCCATTGCCTTGCCCTGACCACTCTTCTCTTCTGCCTTGGAATTCTGGGTTCCAATCTGGCCTCAGACACTTCCCAGCTGGGTGACCCTGGGCAAGTCATTTGACCCCCATTGCCTAGCCCTGACCACTCTCCTGCCTGGGAATCAATACACAGTACGGATTCTAAGACAGAAGGGAAGGGTTTAAAAAAAAGGATGGGAGACCTGGTCATGTTGGTATGTGAGAAGCAAACAGCCAGTAAACAGGGAATGATTCCATCACTTGGGGAATGGCTCAGAAAGTCATTATATGTCAGCTTTGGCAAAGGTTTTCCAGTTTGTGTGCCCAGAGGACAACTTCAAGCTGTCTGTGAGCCCCCGGCATTACCCAAGAGAGTGGAGAGAGGAAGTTCTTGCTTTGGGCAGGCAAAAAGCACTGAGAAGAGGGGGATGGAGCAGCACCCCTGTGCGGGACAGGCTCGTGCCAATACTTCACCGACACTGCTATGTATGGTTGCAATGAAATACTATTGCACCATAAGAAATAGCGATCAGAAAAAACCAGAAAGACTTCTATGAACCGATGCAAAGTGAAGTGAGCAGAACCAGGAGAACAGCATACAGTAATGGAAATTGTATAGGAACCACTATTGGCAAAGCAAGTTTCCAAGATAACCCAAGGGACTCATGATGAAAAATGCTCTCCCTAGCCAGAGAAGGATCTGCTGGACTCTGACTGCAGATCAAAGCATGCCATCTTTTGCTTTGTTTTCTTTGTGAGTTTTTTATTGTATAGGTGATATGTGTCTTCTATCATGATGCAAGTGATACAGAAATATGTGTTGCATTGTCAACATGGAATCTAGAAGCCCCCAAGCTTGTCACCTAGGGAGATCTGATGAGCCCCAAGTTGTAGGACTGGCTTGTCAGTGGGAGACCCCCAAGCTTGTCCTTGTTCCCTGTTCCTGGGAGAATCCACCCTGAAGGGAATCCCAGGCTCGCAGTTTCAGACTGAATAATGGGTAAAAGACAGTCCCAGTCAGGTGGGCCCAAGCCCAGTGACTCTTCTAGTCTCCATAAGCCTCTCCCCCCACCCCTATCAGACCCTCCTTCAGAGGATCGAACTCAGGACCTTCAGCTTACCAGACTGACGCACTGCCTAGAGTCACTGAGCGTGGGTTTGGCCCCACCTCTGAAACTGCAAGCCTGGGATTCCCTTCAGGGTGGATTCTCCCAGGAACAGGGAACAAGGACAAGCTTGGGGGTCTCCCACTGACAAGCCAGGCCTACAACTTGGGGCTCATCAGATCTCCCTAGGCAACAAGCTTGGGGGCTTCTAGATTCCACATTGACAGTGTCAACATGGAAATATAGAAATCCCCAGTTAACTTAGTTTAAAAGTAGAAACCCCAGGATTTGACCTTGTCACAGGAGAGTTTCCCCCTGTGGGAGGGTCCCACTTCACCAGACAATAGACACCCACTTCAGGTGGGGGGCAGATCCCACCCGAAGTCAAGTAGCTCTTTTATCTCCAGAAGCCTCTCCCAGTATATCACACCCTCCTTTATTGAGTATCGAACTCAGGACCTTCAGCTTGTGAGACTGATATGCTACCTACTGTACCAAAGCTGAAGCGGATGTCTATTGCCTGGTGAAGTGGGACCCTCCCTCAGGGGGAAACTCTCCCGTGACAAGGTCAAAACCCGGGGTTTATGCCCTCAAACTAAGTAAACTGGGGATTTCTATATTTCCATGTTGACAACAGCATGAAAGCACTTTATATCAGACTATCTACTACATTGGGGGGGAGAAAAACTGAACCCTAAAATGTCAGAAAACAATGGTCAAAAATAGTTTCTCCATGTAACTGGCAGATAAATGCCAGAATGATTACAAAGTAGGGAGAGAGGGATGACAGAGGGGCAATCTTCTAGAGAAGACGGGATGAAATGAGTGTAGAAGGATTTGCCTTAGCAAGGAGAAGGGCAGCCTCTTCATCTGAGAGAAGAGTGAATGAGAAAATAGTGGTCTTGATGAGATTGATATGGGGGTACAATTTCCTTCTGGACACCCCAAACTCCAGAAGTGTTCTAGCTCAAAGGGAACATGAGCAATTCCCTTTTAGGAGAGGGCATTCCCCTAGATCTTCAATTAACATAGATATGCCCCTTTGGGTGGCACATAATGGAATCCTCCTATGAATTTCACAGAACATTTCTCATACCCCCAACCTCAAGGGATTACCTCATGCTGATTCACCCCATCCCCCTTCCTCTTATCCCGGGTTGACTGGGAAAAAAGCCACAGAACTATTAAATAGTCAGAAAAGCCACTCTTTAATTAAGGGAAGGAGTACAGTGCTAAGTTAGGCCTCTACCCAGTGTCCCAGGATTGAACTCTGGATGCTCTGGGAACGCCAACCGCTAGATTGGACAATTCCGAGGAGCCATGAACATTGGGAAGCTTAAATAACTTTCTGGGGGAACATGGGGGACTGAAGATGAGAGGGATAGTTGATTGGCTTTACAAAGGTAACTAGGGAAAATGAGGAATCCCAGACAGGAACAACTGTGAGGGGCTGATGCAAAGGACACAAAAGGGAAAGGTCCCAGGGAAGTGGAGGACTTTGGTCTAAGGGAGAAACCATTGGGACAAAAGAGATACTCAACACCTGAAGGGATTAGCCCTCTCCACCTAAACTCCTTTAAGGTCTAGTGTTAGTCTGAGACTAGTGAAGTTGGACTTTCCCTCCAGGAGGAACTCTGGCGATCAGGTCAAACCTGGGACTTTCACCTTTAAGCTAAGCAAACAGGGTCATTCAGTCTTTCTAGACTACAAATTTGGGGGCTTCTCGATTCCACAAGGACACTGATCCGAGCCTGGGGTTCACCTCAAGTTTCCCCACAACAAAATGAGGAAGAGAGAAGAAAAGGGTCTCAATTTTTTCAGTGAAATATAAGTCGAAGTTCTCAGCTGAGAAGGGGTGAGGAGAGCCATAGGAGTTTTGAGGAGGAATAAAAAGGTTTGAAAAAGTTGCTGTAGAAAAAAAAAAAGTTGTTGTGAGTGGAATAGTAGATCAATTAGGGAGGTAAAAAAACACCATCAAAATGTCAGGTATTAGTTTAAAAATAGAGAGATAGATCCATGGAACAGACTAGACAAAAGAGTTTCAGAAGCAATAGAATTCAATAACCCAGTGTTGGATAAAGGGGAAAATATAAGCTACCTTGGGAAAAATTCCTTATTTGTTAAAAACTGCTTGGAAAACTGAAAAACAGGCCGGCAGAAATTACGTTTAGACCAGCACCTTACAACACACTCCACAATAAATGGATATGTGACCTTAATATTAAAAATCTGCAAGAATTTATTTTTCACACACTGTATTCATTCCTATCTATTAGGGAGAATGAATGACTGTGTCCAGGATCTGAGTGAGAGATACCATCCAGACTGCTGCTTTTTGCATTTTCTTTGTCCTTGGAAATCCCAAGGAAAGCCTTCCTTTTTAATACAATTTGGCTAACAAATGAAGTGGCAATGGGTTCTTTTCCTGCACATATGACCCATCCACCTGTACGGATGGGGAGGGGTGGATAGGTTGATGGCCTCTTAATTATCACCAATTAAAGATGTCTTGGAATGTTCAAGGAAGGAACTGAGTAATGAGCTCCTGAAAACCTATTTATTAAGCTGCCTAACCTAGCTCAGGTTGTCCCTGGTCATTGGAGAACCATGAAGACCTATATCACTTTCTTGATTATAATTCTGGCCTAACAAACAAACCTGATATAATCAATAAACTTGAATTCTTACCCCAAATCAGTCTCTTGAGATAATTTTAATCATAACACATCATACTGTCAGCCTGCGGTGATTTCTCCCAGGGGTCGATAGCATGTGACTCTGTGTGGAGGCCTCAAAATTGTGCTGAACTCCTCTCCTGATTAAAGACATGGTTTTTCTGACTACTGAAGAGTTCTCTTTTTTCCAGTTTAACATACTATTTAAAAAATAGAAGAGAAATGGACCATATACCTCTCAGTGGGTAAGAGATGGATTCTTTTTTTTAACCATCCTTACCTTCTGTCTTAGAATCAATTGGTTCTGAGGCAGAGGGTGGTAAGGGCTGGGCAAACAGTGCTCAAAAAAACTGCAAAATTTTCACAAACCACATAAAAAACTGTTCCAGGCACTAATAATAAAAGAAAAGCAAGTCAAAAAAAACTCTGAGATTTTACCTCACAGCCTGCAAATTGGCAAAAATGACAAAAATTTGGGACAGTCACTGTTGGAGAGACCATGGGAAGATAAAACACACATACATTGTTGGTGGAGCTTTGGAATGGTACAACCATTTTGGAAAGCAGTTTGGAATTGTGCAAATAAAATGACTAAAACGTCCATGCTCTTTGAATGGGAGACTATTACTGAGCTTTCATGTCAAGGAAGCCATCAAGAAGAAAAAAGACCCCGTGTACTCCAAAATATTTCTAGCAGCACTTTTTGTGACAGCTAAGAATTAGAAACAAAGTAGATATTTATCAACTGAGGAATGGCTAAATGGGTCTTACAACTTACAACTCAACTCCAAGAGTAGGGAGGGAGACACCATCAATCATATAATTTTGGAAAACTTATGTGGAAATTTGTTATTAAAAAAATAAAGATAAAACGTAAACAAGTTGTAGTCTATGAATGTAATGGAATACTACTGTAACAAGGGAATCACTTTAAAAGACTGATATATATTAATTTAAGGTCGCCAAGGAATCAGCTATGTAATTCCTAAATGAAAAACTCAAGTCAGCCGTCAGCCTTTTTTGGAGTTTAATTACAATAGGAGCAAGAAAGGAATTAGAGATATATATAGAGAGAGAAAGGGGAGAGAAGGGAATAGGGCTTAAATACCCCTTCTGTTTAGGCTGGGCCAAAAGGCCCAAGCCCTTAGATAGCTGGGGCAAAGGAAAGAGATCAGTCCCTATTACTCACGTGTCCAAAATGGAGAAACAGTCTCAGAGGCCCCCACCTTCAGCTTCCTTCAGAGCAAGCTTCCTCAGAGCCCAGGAACCACACCGACCCAAAAACTCAACAACCACCACCTCGAGTCTCCAGACCCTCCTATCTTTAAGGAAACCATCCAAGTTGCCTCCCCTCAGTCCTCACATCTACCAATCACTCTTCATCAATTTGCCTGTCAATGGAGGCTCTCGCTTAACCCAGGACCGCCCAGAGGTTTCTGGCTTTTTGCACATGTCTGTTGAAGGTCATATTTTCCAATGATTAAATCTATACTCCTTTGCTACAGCCTTTCTAAATCCTGTTAACTTGAGTATGGTAGAGATTGGAATAATTAAATTTTGATCTAGGCTGCAGCCCTTACTCAATCCTATTAGGACTGAATAGGGTGGAGATTTATTCCAAGTATCTCCATTGTATCAATTCTAAATCAATCAAGACTCAAAGAAATTCCTGTTCTATGCTTAAGCATAGGTCAAAGTCCTTTCCATTGTTCAGCAAAGGGTTTCTGTCCTAAAGTAATCTTAAGAAGGGAAGAGAAGGAACCTCCCATGCCAATGGAGTTCCCATTCCAATAGACTATCAGTAAGAAATTTTCCAAGTATGAAATATCCCAATGGTGAAATTTCCAACATTTATAAGTCTAAGGAAATTTGAGGTTTACAATCCCCCCTGATGATCATTGGGAGACTAGTCTCCCCATTGATCATTTAACATAATCATTTTGTAGTTCTAAATTCACTTCTAACTAAAGATATACACAATATTCAATTTTCTAGGAGAAATTAGAATAGTGAGAGAGGAAATAGAAAAGAAAAGAAAGCAAAACCAATGTTTGCTAGGCGCATTGACAGAAAGCCAAATTAGGGGCAGTCCCTTTTGGCATAAATGTTACAATAAATGTTCAATCAAAAGTTCAGTCCAATCAATCACATCCAAAGTTCATTCTTGATCTTCTTGATGAAGTGTAGGTTTTTGGCATCTTTCTGCAACAGTTCATTCTCTGGATATAAAAGTTTCAAGCTTCTTTCTTGAAGATCTTTTCTTGAACAAAATCAAAATCTTTGAATTTTTTATAAAAGTAAAATCTTAAACAAAAGTCTTGGATTTTTATAAAAATAAAATCTCAAACAAAAAAATTCAAAAATTCTTAGATTTTAAATTAAAATACAATCCCCCCTGAAGTAAGTATTTAAAAAAAAATTATCAAGTTTAGCTCAGAATGCAATGTTCAGTTATGGGGGTGTATGTGTCAATTATCAAAAGAATAGAAAAATAATCAAAAACATAAGAAAAATTCAAAATAGACCTTGTATAGGTCCAGTTTAAAGTAATTTCTATCCCACAAGTATGTAGGACAGAATGCAGTAATATTTCACTTAGCCATTTTTAGCCAAGACTACAGGAAGTTGCCATAATATAAGAAAGAAAGAATTAGAATTCTATTTTGATGGGGAAATGTCATTCCCTTGTCTGATTTTTTTTCCTTCAGAGATATAGGGAGCCAGCATGATAGTCAAGCTTTGTACTTGTTTGAGTACTTCAAAAGGAGTGTAGATACAAGGAAGTCCTACGACTTAAACATAAGTTAAGCGTCGCAACCTTGAGTCTCACTTTAATATTTCATGTGTGCTCTATTGGCACTATTCAGGTTTAGTCTGTGCTCCTTGTTTTTATCCCTTTTCCTGGAATCAGACACAAACATTAATCACAGTCCTATAATATTTTATCAATAAATGGCAGGTTCCCATAGTTTAAAGCTTTTAGGCATATATTGATATTATAGCAAGAGTATATATATTAACTTGTATTACTGCAGGGAAAAAATATAAATATTAATTATGTGTACCTTCAGTACAAAAAATGAGAAAAAAAATCAAATATTCTGATCAAAAAATAAAAGAAAAGAAATAAGAAAAAATAAGAAAAAAATCAGTAATTCAATATATTCTTGAAAAAAAATATCCATTTGTCTATGGATTATTATCTCCAATTCTTATGATAAGATAGAGTCACAATTCATATGATAAGATAGAGTTAATCAGTCTCAGCAGAAGATGCTTTCTTCACATGTGAGCAGTGAATCCAAGAGTCTCTTTCTCCAATCTTTATAGATGTTGGAGTAGTTAATAATATTTGGAATGGTCCTTCCCATGAAGGTTGAGTTGCTCCAGTTCGCTTGAAATTCTTGATATAAACTTTATCTCCTGGGTTCAGGTCATGCAGAGAAAAGTCTAATGGTCCAGCTTGTACTGCAGCTCCAGATTCATGAAGTTCACGTAGTTTGTGCTGTAACTCCTGTATATAGGAAGCAATAGTAATATCTCCCCCTAATAGCGATGTATAAGCCGGGGAGAAAGGCTTAGCCTGTATAGGCGGATGTCCAAAAAGCATCTCAAATGGTGAAATATGTAAGTCTCCTCTAGGCCTGCTTCTAAGATAAAATAGGGCCAGAGGGAGAATTTCAGGCCATTTTAAATGGGTCTCAGTGCATAATTTGCCAATCATAGTCTTAAGTTCTTTATTCATCCTTCCTACTATTTGGAGAGGAGAGAAAAAAAAACTGAAAAAGGTTAATTAATATCAACAAAATCAATACAATCTAAGAAGAATCATCTTTATTATACTGGGAAGTTCCCTGGGCACCCTCCTGAAGGGCACCTCTCTGAGGATCATTAGCACCTCGAGTATTTTTTGGACGAGCGCCATTTCTCATATATTGTTGAGTATTATCATTAAAATTTTCTTCAATTTGAGCATTGTCATTAAATTCCCAATTCCTATTTCTATAATTCTGGTTTCTAAAGTTCTTATTTCTATATTCATTATAGTTATTTCCATAGTCATTATTATAATTTCTAGAATTCTGATTTCTATAACCATTATCATAATTTCTATAGTTATTATTTCTAAAACTATTATTAAACTGTGTATTCCTTCCAAACATCTTAAGAAAGGTTCTACATTCCATCATTTTGTGGCCCTTCTTCTCACAGAAGTGGCAAGTAATGGATTGATAATTGGATTTCTGGAGAGGGGCAATTGTCGTTGGTTCATTATCATGCCCACTTTCTAATTTAGTTATCCTATCTATTACACATCTCATTTTTTTCTTCATTTCCTCCATGTCATCATTATTCTCTTTCTCCTTTTCTTCGTTTCCCTTAAAAACATATATAGCTGTTTTTCGCAATTCTTCAAGGTCCATATCTGACCATCTTGGGCATTGTGTTTTAAAATAATTTTTAATTACTTTGCATGAATTATTTACAAAGATTCTTCTAACTTGTCTTAAACTATTCTCTTTATTTAAGTCCCAATCTAAGTATCTGTCCCCAAACTCGATAATTCTGTCCATAAATCTGGAGGGTGTTTCGTTTTCCTTTTGCTTAATTTTTTCCAGTTCCATCCACTTATCTGTACTGTCCGCACATTCCTTCATGGCTGTGAGGATGGCCTCTCTACAACGGTATAGTTGTAGATAGTCCTCAGGATTATTATAGTCCCATTCGGGATCCTGAGATGGCCAATGTGCTGCATTACGCCCCCGGGTTTTGTTGACATGAGCAATTATTTTATTTTTTTCACGTTCACTTAAAAAAGCCTGTAGTAAGCTCTCAACGTCCTTGTAAGACGGATTATATTGAAAAAATATGTCTCCCATCTTTTTTGTTACTAGAAAAGGATCTTGTTCATATGTGGGGATATTTCGTGTAAATTCATTTATTTCTTGGGGAGTAAACGGTATCCTATGTCTTAAAGTCACCACATCCCCATTTCGTCCTATTTCAGGTACTTCTCTTAGAGGAAACAGGCCTCTAGTTGGATTTTGCACCTGTGGGTCAGTTTGACAAGGACAGGTTTCTCTAGGAGGACAAGATCTCCCTTGCATTGGAATTTGGTTTTCTGTAGGAGAAGGAACATGAGAAGCTGGGATTGCAGGGGAAGGGTTTTGGGGATTAAATTCAGACAAGATTTGCACTGCACGAGAGAAGCAGTCTGTTAACTGGGCTATAGGGAAGGTGTTTTCCATCTCTATTTCAGGGAAGGAAATTTCCTCATTCAAAGGTTCAGAAACAGGTCTGTTTCTGGTAGAGTGGGTGTTTGCCCATTGATCCTGTAAGAAACATTTTAGATCTTCTAATTGGGCTTGCATTTTTTCCTCAATTTTTCCTATTTTATCTTCCATATCTCCCATTTTATCCTCAATATTTCCTATTTTATTCTCAATATTTCCTATTTTATCCTCAAGTTTTTCTATTTTATTCTCAATATTTCCTATTTTATCCTCAATATTTCCTATTTTATCCTCAATTTTTTCTATTGTATCCTCAATTTTTTCTATTTTATCCTCAATATTTTCTATTTTATCCTCAATATTTTCTATTTTATCCTCATTTTTTTCTATTTTATCCTCAACATTTTCTATTTTATCCTCAATATTTTCTATTTTATCCTCATTTTGTTTTATTTTATCCTCATTTTGTTTTATTTTATCCTCAATATTTTTTATTTTTTCATCTCTAAATATAGTATTGAGGAGTACAAAAATGACAGTACCTATTAATATAAAAATTTGGAGGTATCCTTCATTCCTCAATGCCCCTACTTCTTCAGCTGCCATATAATTGTCAAAGAATGTAGTACTCATTTTTATATGTATATTTTGTAATTTCACAAAACACGTGGGGAGCAGGGCAAAGCAACAAACTTTCCACAGGGTTTTTTTTTTTTTTTTAAATCCAGGAAGTTGTTCCTTAAGGGAAAGGATATTTAGAAACAGTTCTTCCAGCCAGGACTTTAGAGTCCTGTTGCTGAGATTTAAAAACAGCTGTTTTCTGTCTATCAGAGTCACACAGCTGGGAAGTATCTGAGGTCCGATTTGAACCCAGGACCTTCTGCCTCTAGGGCTGGCTCTCAATCCGCTGAGCTACCCAGCTGTCCCTTAAGATTAAAGGGAAGAAAAAGAAAAAGCTGCTGATTCCAATTTAACTTAAGGAGAAAAGAGAAAAAGTTTTTTATACTCACGTGTTCTAGCAGCTGTGTCTTTAAGCCAAGTTTTTTTTTTTTAAAAAAAAAAAAAGGACTAAGTGGTGAAACAGTATAGTAAAAAGGCAAAGAAAAAGTTTTATTGAGAGGATTCTTTAGACTCCCGTGTGGTCAGCCACAATGTTACAAGGGAATCACTTTAAAAGACTGATATATATTAATTTAAGGTCGCCAAGGAATCAGCTATGTAATTCCTAAATGAAAAACTCAAGTCAGCCGTCAGCCTTTTTTTGGAGTTTAATTACAATAGGAGCAAGAAAGGAATTAGAGATATATATAGAGAGAGAAAGGGGAGAGAAGGGAATAGGGCTTAAATACCCCTTCTGTTTAGGCTGGGCCAAAAGGCCCAAGCCCTTAGATAGCTGGGGCAAAGAAAAGAGATCAGTCCCTATTACTCACGTGTCCAAAATGGAGAAACAGTCTCAGAGGCCCCCACCTTCAGCTTCCTTCAGAGCAAGCTTCCTCAGAGCCCAGGAACCACACCGACCCAAAAACTCAACAACCACCACCTCGAGTCTCCAGACCCTCCTATCTTTAAGGAAACCATCCAAGTTGCCTCCCCTCAGTCCTCACATCTACCAATCACTCTTCATCAATTTCCCTGTCAATGGAGGCTCTCGCTTAACCCAGGACCGCCCAGAGGTTTCTGGTTTTTGCACATGTCTGTTGAAGGTCATATTTTCAAATGATTAAATCTATACTCCTTTGTTACAGCCCTTTCTAAATCCTGTTAACTTGAGTATGGTAGAGATTGGAATAATTAAATTTTGATCTAGGCTGCAGCCCTTACTCAATCCTATTAGGACTGAATAGGGTGGAGATTGATTCCAAGTATCTCCATTGTATCAATTCTAAATCAATCATGACTCAAAGAAATTCCTGTTCTATGCTTAAGCATAGGTCAAAGTCCTTTCCATTGTTCAGCAAAGGGTTTCTGTCCTAAAGTAATCTTAAGAAGGGAAGAGAAGGAACCTCCCATGCCAATGGAGTTCCCATTCCAATAGACTATCAGTAAGAAATTTTCCAAGTATGAAATATCCCAATGGTGAAATTTCCAACATTTATAAGTCTAAGGAAATTTGAGGTTTACACTACTGTGCTGCAAGAAATGATATATGTGATGAATACAGAGAAGCATGAAAAAATTTCTAAGAACTGATACCCAGCAAAGTCACAGATCCAGGAAAACAATAGACATAATAAGTACAGCAATGTAAATACACACACACAAAAAAAAAGAAAACAAAATTATAAAGATCAAGAGGCATTCGAATAAAGATATGAGAAGACACCCCAAACTACTCCTTGGTGAAGATGGAAGGTTCACAGATATTATACATTGCACAATGTTTTTGAACTTTTTCAATGTATTTATCAGTTATGCTGACTTTTCTCTCCCTGAAAAAAGCAAACACTATTTGCTATAGTTCTTGGAGAGGGGTCAGGGAAGAGAAGGAATACATGGGATACTTACTATGAAATAGCAAAAAAAAAACAGAAAATATTAATAAAAAAAAGATTTCTAAGGCTGCTTCATTAAAATGATGGCTCAGCTGAGATTAGGCAACATAAACATGTAGGGGACTCAGTCAACATGGTTTCTTGATCCACATCCAGAGGAAGAACTGTGGGAGCAGAAACACAGAAGAAAAACAACTGCTTGATCATGTGGTTTGATGGGGACAGGATTGGGGATGTAGACTCTAAAGGATCACCCTAATGCAAATACTAATATGGAAATAGATCCTGATCAATGACACATGTAAAACCCAGTAGTATTGTGCATCAGCTACAGAAGGGGATTGGTGGGAGGGAAAGGAAAGAACATGAATCATGTAACCATGGGAAAATATTCTGGATCAATTAATTGAATAAAATTTTTCAAATCAAAAATAAATAAATGAATGAATGAATAGGAATGATAATCTCTAGAATAAAAAAAAAACATGGTTTCTTGATTTTCTCTATCTGTTTCACAGCATATGGGTAGGAGTAAAGGCAGTATTGGTTGGGAGTAATCCAAGTCTAGGATTCAGAAGGACAAGATCTTCAACAGGAAAGAGGGGCAAAGGACTCAGATGAAGGAGACAGTGCCAAAAAAAAAAGAAAGCTTCCCAGTGTGTCTTGTGTGTGACTTATGTACATGGTGTATTTCTCAGCCCCCAACTCTAAGGGAATGACTTGCTCATTATAGCAAAGCCAACAGTTATTTTCTTCAATCTTTGTATCCTCAGCACCTAGCACTGTGTTTGGCACACAGTGGGTGCTTTAAACGTGTTTGTCCAATAAATGAGTTGATACAATGCATCTCTTAATCATTCAGAAGTCCTCTGATGGCAGTAATGGTATCAGTCTTCCATCTTTACATCCCCAGCCGCCACCATGAGAGTACTGAAGTCTCCCCCAAGCCCAGCACCAAAACTTGTACTCTAGAAGGAGGTTCTTAAATATTGTCTAATGGCTGAGGAGTTGGTAATAGGACGCTAAACTGTCTTTAATCTTTGACTCACCAATCAGTGCTCAACTACATCCCAAGGAAATGAGGGAACTTGTAGGTGAACCCCTTTGGGCCACTGTTGGTGGCATTTTTAAGAATCACAAAGATCAGAAGAGATAACTGGAAGTTGGTGAACATAGTTCTGATTTTCTTTTTTTTTTTAACCTTTATCTTTTGTCTTTGAATGAATACTGGTTCCAAGGCAGAAGAGAGGTAAGGGCTAGGCAATGGGGGTGAAGTGACTTGCCCAGGGTCACACACAAAGCTCGGAAGTGTCTGAGACCAGATTTAAACCCAGGGTCTTCTGTCTCTAGGTCTGGCTCTCAATCCACTGAGCCACATAGCTGTCTTTTATGGTTCTGATTTAAAAAAAAAAAGAGAGAGAGAGAGAAGGCTGGTATCCAGCTCAACCTCAAGATTATATGCCAGGTAACCTGCAAAGCTATCTGTTTTCAGGATCCAAATAACAGTCTCTCTCTGATCTGTGTTCAGAAAAGAAAATAGAAATAGAAGGGGTTAGGCAGGAACTACAGGACTCTGGCAAGAGGCCCCCCACTAAGGCTCCGGATGGCTATAACTGCCTTGTAAGGAATGAAGAATACGAAGAATTCAAAGAAATACGGAAAGACTTGTATGAAGCAATGCTGAACAAAACTGAGTCAAAAGAGCAGTGACTACAACTCGTTAGCTGAAGACATCTTTGAGGAATAACCAGGCTCAGATGAAAAGCACGGGGTCCCTCTGATACTGACTCATAATGCCCACACTCCTCTGTTCTTTTACTAAAGGGGAAATGGCCTCCCCGCTGCAAAGATGCACGTACTGTTGTCACCGGCACCCTCTTTTTTCTTCTTGTTTTACTGTTTTGGAGGGAGATCATTTGGGATCGAGATGGGGATCTGCATGATGTGTGGAGACCAAATTAATCAGTGGAAGGAAAATAAAAATGAGACCTCTCCCCGAAAGTCTAAGAAACCTGGTCACTGGTATGATGTGGCTCAAGGGAAAGGATGCTGGATTGAGAGTTATCCCAATGGTCTTTTCAAGCCCTTGGTCAATGTGCGTCTCTAAATCGGACCAGATGGCTTCTAGGGTCCCTTCCACTTCTAAAGCTGTGATCTCACAGCAGAGGCTGACAAATTTAGGTTATCTAACCTCATCGAGGCCCTCAGTGCTGCCAGGAAATCCTGCTACATTAGTCTAATTGATTCCTTGTCTCGCTCCCCACAAAAGCTGATCCAAATCAACGTTTCTCTGCTCAAACCTCCTCCAACATCCTCTACCTTCTCAGCTGAGCATCTCACCTCTTACTCTACTGAGGTAGGTCCTTCTTCGTCTCTTCTCATCTCTCCAGCTTGGACTTCCATATCACCTTAATCCCACCTTCTGTCATTTTCTCCAGCAGAATGCTTCCTCCATTATCTCATCTATCTCATCTTCAATCTCTCCCTATCTACCAGTTCTTCCCCTACAGCCTACAAACACCTGCTCAAGTCTCCTGCCTGGGAAAAAGCTTCCCACTAATCTCCACCATCTCCCTAAGCTATTGTCCCATATCTCGATTCCCCTTTTCCCACTCAAATATCTTGAAAAAGCCGTCTAAGCTCACTGCCTCTATTTCCTCTCCTCTCCTGCCCTCCTCAACCCTTTGAAATCTGGCTTCTGACCTCCTCCCTCATCACCAAATCACACGGGCTTCTCAGTCCACCTCTTTCCTCTAGTGACCACCCTTTCCTTCTGGATTCTGGGATTCTTCCCACTTGTCTGCCCTCTCCCCTCACTCTCCATCAGGGATTCATCCATCCTCCTATCTATCTGTGAGTATCTCTTTTCTCTTCTCCATCCACCCTTCCTTGTTCGGTGACCCTCTTAGTTCCCAAGGGTTTAACTGTCATCTCTTCCAGATGATTCTCACATCTATGTACCAAGTCCCAGTCTCACCGCGCTATTGGATATTTTAAACTGGACATCCTAAAGGGACATCCTAAGTAATCAGTGCAGCATGGCAGATCTCTAGAGAGAAGAGTCAATAACCAAAAAAGAGATGGAGAGTTTCACAGGAGGCCAAATGGATAATTTTCCAATGACATCAAATGAAGAAGTTTTCGTGCAAACATAAGCAAATGAGCTAAAATGAGAAGAAAAGCAGGAAAAGGGAAGGGGGTGTCTGCAGCAAATCTCTCTGCTTAAAGTCTCCCTCCTAAAATACAAAGGGAATGGGGTCAAATTTACAAGAAGCAATCATTCCTCTCTCGGCTGGCAGAAGAAATCCAAGTTATCGATACCATGATAAAATGCTCCAAATCTTGGCCATCTGAAAATAAAGATTGGCAGCAAAGGCCTTTAATTAGGGATGAGGAACTGCAGTTCGAGGTCACCACACAATGAGAGAGTGTCTGAGTATCCACTCTGAGGAAGAAGAAGCCAGATTAAATAAACCGGGAAGAGTGATGGGGGTAGAGGGGGCAGCAACAGGGAGGAGTGCTAACATCTGACAAGGCCAAAAGTGATTAAGTGCCAACTGGGAAAAGTGACTGGGAGGAGTGATGAGATCCAGGTGATTGAAGTCTGATCAAATCGAAGGCTCTTGGGTCAGTGGAGTAGCTTCTGATAATTACATTTAACAATCACTAATAATTAAAGAAATTCAGCTTAAAACAACTATGAGAGCCGAAGGGAAGGAAGGAGGAAGGGAAGAAAGGAAGGAAGGAAGGAAGGAAGGAAGGAAGGAAGGAAGGAAGGAAGGAAGGAAGGAAGGAAGGAAGGAAGGAAGGAAGGAAGGAAGGAAGGAAAGAAGGAAGGAAGGAAGGAAGGAAGGAAGGAAGGAAGGAAGGAAGGAAGGAAGGAAAGAAGGAAGGAAGGAAGGAAGGAAGGAAGGAAGGAAGGAAGGAAGGAAGGAAGGATGGAAGGAAGGAAGGAAGGAAGGAAGGAAGGAAGGAAGGAAGGAAGGAAGGAAGGATGGAAGGAAGGAAGGAAGGAAGGAAGGAAGGAAGGAAGGAAGGAAGGAAGGGAGGGAGGGAGGGAGGGAGGGAGGGAGGGAGGGAGGAAGGAAGGAAGGAAGGAAGGAAGGAAGGAAGGAAGGAAGGAAGGAAGGAAGGAAGGAAGGAAGGAAGCAAGGAAGCAAGGGAGGAAGGGAGGGAGGGAGGGAGGAAGGAAGGAAGGAAGGAAGGAAGGAAGGAAGGGAGGGAGGGAGGGAGGAAGGAAGGAAGGAAGGGAGGGAGGGAGGGAGGGAGGGAGGAAGGAAGGAAGGAAGGAAGGAAGGAAGGAAGGAAGGAAGGGAGGGAGGGAGGGAGGGAGGGAGGGAGGAAGGAAGGAAGGAAGGAAGGAAGGAAGGAAGGAAGGAAGGAAGGAAGGAAGGAAGGAAGGAAGGAAGGAAGGAAGGAAGGAAGGAAGGAAGGAAGGAAGGAAGGAAGGAAGGAAGGAAGGGAGGGAGGGAGGGAGGGAGGGAGGGAGGACACTAATATATTTTTGGTGGAGCTGTGAAGCTGTGAACTAGTCCAATCATATTCTTAGAACTGTGCCCAAAAGACTATTAAACTGTGCATGCCCAGCAATACCACTACCACATCTATACTCCAAAAAGACCAACGAAAGAAGAAAAGGATGACATGTACAAAAATATTTCTAGCAGCACTTTTTATGGTGGCAAAGAATTGGAAACTGGGGGGATGTCCGTTATTTGGAGAATGGCTGAACAAAGTATATGAATATCGGGCTAGAATAAATGATGAAAAGAATGGTTTCCGAAAAACCTGGAAAGATTTCTATGAATCGATGCCACATGATACGAGTAAAACTGAATAAAGCAACAGCAACACTGGAAAGATAATCAACCTTAAAAGATTTAGGAACTCTGATCAGCACAATGTCCAACCATAATTGCAAGGGACTCATGCTGAAACATGCTGTCTCCATCCAGATAGAGAGCTGATGGACTCGGTGTACCGAGTTAAGCATATTTTTTATCTTTTTTCTTTCCTTTTTCTGGACATGGCTAATGTGGCAATTTGTTTCAGAACATATTTGTGATTGGATTGGTTTTCCTTGCCTTTGCAGTGGATGGGGGATGGGGGATGGGAGATGGGAGAAAGAGACTTTGGAACTGAAAAGAAATAAAACAGAATTACAAAAAGCACAGGATGTCTCAGGAACATCTCAAGCTTGAAATGTCCAAAATGGAACTTCTCTTCCCTAAGAAATGTACTAAGTGGCCTTCCCCTCTTTAAAGCTTCGCTATCTGTGCCAAAACACCGCCATTCCTTCTAGTCTCTGCGGTTCAGAACCCCTCATCCTCCCTCATCCACATATCCAAAAGTTCTTGCCAAATCTTGCCCTTTTGATGTTCACAACATCCCTCCTGTCCAAGCCCTTCTCTCCGCTCACACAGCAGCCACCTTAGTTGAGGGCCCACTCTCAGCATCCAGACAGCTAGACAGGACCGCGCCACTCCCCGAGACACTTCCGAATTCCAGGTTCCTTACTACTCCTGGGGCACAGGGGCCTAAACTGGCTATAAAAAGGAATTGTTTACAATCGCATTTCAGCCCACAGATGATATCCCTTCCCTTCCACATGTTGGAGGCTTCCTCCATAATCTGGAGAACCTACATACAAACGTGCGGTCCTCCCTTTGTACCGGAGAAGGTGGAATTTCTCTTCTTCCTTTATAGAGTGTTGACAGTACCTTATAAGCATTTATGAGTAAATAAGCTCATAAGCCGTGGAGATCGCAGGCATCTCTACCTCTCCAGCCTTTGTATGTCATCTATTAGCTTTCTCTTTTTGCACGCTTTGTCTTTCTACTTGGTTGAACTTAAAAAAAGGGATGCATCTTTATGGCATTAAAGGATAAAATATGTTATATATACATATATATATATGTAATGGACTTCTGAGTTTCCAAACATTTTCTGGGTCGCCTATAGCTTCTGCAAAACGCCCCCCAAATTTCCAGCCTGTGATATGTCGAAACTGCGGTGGGGAAAGTCAGTCTTCTGCCTTTTGCGCATTGAATTCTTCCTACCGCCCACATCCATACTCGAGGATAAACCGGAAGCCCCCCTGTTCCACTTGGAAATCCCTACACGATGTGATCCCGCCCAACCCATCTCCCCAGCCCCACCGGATGTTCCATACTCAGGGATTGGGCCAAACTGGTATTCTCTCTGTTCTTAGCATGCTCCATCTCCTCACTGGGTTTGGGGCTTGGCCTCTGTCTGGGTGCCCAGTGGGTTCCCTCCTGGCTTCCATCCTTCAAGCATCCACTCAAGAGCCTCAACACGGGAACCCTTTCCCATCCCCTCCTCTTATGAGTGACTGAAGCGAAGAATGAAGCTGGCAGGCAGTCAACAAACACTTATCATAATATATGCCCAGAGAAGTAAGGGGCATCTCCTCAGTCTGGCTGGCATTCTAATGGAAGAGGCAACACCCAGGGAACACAATGACTAGAGAGCTCCCTCCCAAACAACCTAATAAACTTAAAGACTCTGGATGTAGTCCTAGGAATTACCTTCCTATTGATTCAGCTTAGACTGACCTAAGTCCTTGTTATCTCCTCTATTACTGTGTAAACACCTCCTGGGGCAGGACTGTTTTATTCTTGGCACTTAGTCTAGGAGAGAGCTGGGAGTCCAGAGGACCTGAGTTCAAGTTTAGTCTCAAGCTCTCCCCAGCGGTGTGATCTTAGACAAGTCATTTAGCTAGCTGCTCTGTGCCTCAGTTTCCTCCACTGTAAAATGGGATGAGAGGAGCACCTATGCGACAGGGTTGTTGAGAGGATCAAACATCCAGTGAGATCATAGTTGCAAAAGGCACTTGGCCCAGTGCCGAGCACGTCAGAGGCGCTATATAAATCCTCAGTCCCTCCTCTTTCTTCCTTCCTGGGTAGGGCCGTGCCCTCGTTCCCCATAACTGAATTGTTTCCCTGGATCCCCAGAGACTTCCACAGGCCTTTGGGCAGAGCAAGCAGATCCTTCTTAAGGCTTGGCAGATGCCGAGAAAATTGCAAAAGGGCCCATTTGGCCCAGAGGTGGACGTCCGGGGAGGTTTCTGGCTCCTGACGGTGGACAATGGACTCTAATCCCCCAGTTCTCCTCCTGCTATGGCAGTGTCTCCCAGCCTGACCCCTAGGGGCTGCGAGTGTTACTGCAAGGGGTCGAGGGCCCCCTGGAACTTGGATCCAGGTGATGTAGGGCCAGTGCACACAGTTGATAGCCTTTGGCGTCCATCCCGAATTCTGCTAAGCAACAAATCTGTCCTTTTGTCATTTCCGTTGTTTCTGACTCTTCACGACCCCGTTTGGGTTTGGGGTTTTCTTGGTAGAGACACTACCGTGGTTTGCCTTTTCCTTCACCAGCTCATTTTACAGATCAGGAAACGGAGGCCAACAAGGTTAAGTGACTTGCCCAGGATCACACAGCTAGTAAGTGTCTGAGCCCCGCATTTGAACTCAAGGAAGAGGAGTCTTGTTGACTCCAAGGTCCAGCTCTCTAGTCACTACAGCTGCTCTAAATCAAAAAATAATAAGATGAACTTGCACTTGAGTTCAAATTCTATCTCAGACAGTGGTTGTAGGACTCTTGGCCTCAGTTTCCTCTCCTATGAAATGAGACGGTTGGACTAGATGGCCTCTAGGATCCCTTCCAGTTCGGAATCCTATGTGGATCCTTGGGCAAGTCACTTCCCTTCCCTGGGTTTCAGTTGCCTCCTCTAGAAAATTAAGGGAGTTGGATTAGGTGGCCTCTGAGGTCCCTTCCATCTCTAGACTGAGGATCTTCTGTGTGATCTTGGATAAGTCCCTTCCCTGTCTTGGGCCTCCATAGAAAGAAGGGGCTGTCCTAGATGGCCCCTGGGGTTCCTTCTAGCTCTAAGTCTAGGAGCTTGAGATCCCATATGGGGAACAGCCAGACAAAAGGGTCTTTGAACTGAAAAGGGGGAGAGGGGTCTCCAGGTACACTGCACAGACTTTCTAAACTAAAACTAAAGTCCTTCTCGAAGTCAAATCAAACAAGTCACCCTAATGGCCTGGTGCCTTCCTCCCCTGCCAAAGACAGCTCAAAGACCATGTCCCATGAGAGATTGCTTTTCCTGGTTCTACTTAAAATTACTCAATATTTACTATGCATATTACAAAACCTTCTGGTATCTCCAGATGGCATGGAATGAGGACTAGGTCTTGGGTTCGAGTCCTGCCTCTGAGACAAACTGGCTAGGTGAGACTAGGTGACCTTCTCAGGTCTCCAACATATTGTAAGGCCACCTCACACCTGAAGAGGGTCAAAATGACATTCAGGATGTCTTCTGGAAGTCCATTTGTAAAATGAGTAAGCTCTCTGGTGCCTTTCTTCTCCCAATTCCCTGATGTGCTCCAGATGATAACAGCTACTAGCATTTAGCTAGTGCCCAGGCATACTTTGTTTCCTACAACCAGGAAGTGTCTGAGGTCACATTTGAGCCCAGGGCCTCCCATCTCTAGGCCTGGCTCTCTATCCACTGAACTACCTCGCTGCATTCTGGTGTCCATCCAGGAGAGGAAAAGTGCCCGAAGTGGCCACCTGAGTTCTACAAGCTTGAGGTTACTTTCCCCTGGACTCTATCTTGTGGGAGAGTGTGTTATATGTCATATTTTAGGAATGCTATTTTATAGCAGTTGTCCTTGGTGCGCCACCTTGGTAAATATCCCAAATCAAAAGCTAATTTGGTCTAGGTGGCTAATTGACACTCACTGGGGCAGCACATCCGTGGGGGCTTAGGAGCTACCGCATTCGCTAGACCCCTGAAAGGAGAAGGAGCATCTGTTGTATCAGTTCTCCTGGGGAGTGCGAGAGCAGCTCCCAAACCTCGATAGCTTATTGCATTTAATTCTAGAACCAAGAGGGCCTCTGATCCGCAGGTGGAATATCCTGGGTCAGAAGAGAAGGAGGAAGAAGAGGAGCTTGTGATGGAGACACCCTTCTCCTTTGAATAGAAGGCCCTCCAGCATAGAAATGACTGTGTCAAGGGATTTACAAACCATGTCACAGTGGGGTTAGTATGGCACCCGCACGATCTGGAAAATCCATATAAAATTTGTCGGCCCTCCCATCACACCAGAGAAGTCTGAATTTTTTTCTTTTTTCTTTTACAGGTTTTTGAAGTACCTTATTATAAAATGTGGGTTAAGTATTTGGTCACAGGCTATATGTAGGCCAATGTCAACATTCTCTAGCCTTTGGGTGTCGTCTGCTGACTTTGGGGTTCTTTTGGCAAACTTTAGCTTTTTACTTCTTTTAACTTTAAAAAAGAAACTGTATGTTGGTGATATTAAAATACATTTCAGAGTTTCTAGATTTCTTTCTCTGTCATCTGCTAGCCTTTGCGTTTCAGCTGTGGCTTCCCCACAACCTCCCCCAAATTCCTATCTGTTTTCTTACATTGACCTGAGATCTCAGGAAACCACGGTGGGAGCACTTTGAAGTGAAAGAGATACATACCTGTATGTGTCTGGGCGAGGCCCAATTTTCTTCTGTACTTCAACCAAAATATGTTGTTTTCAAGAAACACACTTGAGGCAGGGAGACACACACAGAGTAAAAGCAAGAGACTAGAGCAGAGTCTATTGGGCTTCAACTGAGACGAAGGAGGCAGGAGTAGCAATCAGGATCTCCTGTTTCAACCAAGATTGTACAAATCCCAGAAGATTGAACCCCGAAGCAGACATGAGAACCTAGCTCTATCTAGGAAGTCAGATATTGGGGAATCTTGCCTTCTTTTTAGGGACGTGATCTGATGGCAAAGATGGGAGATCGCTATTTTAAATAAATGAATACAGATTTGGACATGCTATCAGTTCTCATTTCCAATGTGGTAAATATCAATTGACATAACCCATATAAATAAAAGCTCTTTGGAGTCTCCAAAGGGGGTTCTGAGACCAAAACAAAAGTTTGAGAACCTCTGCTCTAGACTCTTAATTCTGAGATTGACTGATCTATCTTCTGCTGGAATATCTGATGGGAAGGAGGAAAACTTGTACCTCACAGGTCCTGGCAGAACCCAATTCCAAGCTATGCCAACCCTTTGCCAGCTGCAGGAGGGGGTACTGCCTACCTCTCCACCCCACTCTGCAGCCACTGTAGACCCAGGACTGGTCGGGCTCCCTCTGCCACACCCCCTTGGAGACTGTGAGCTCTACTGTTCATCTGCCAGCCACTATTTCCCTCTGGTTTCTCCTTAGCCCTGTACTAATTCATCACCAGCCATTTAGGAGAAAACTGTCGTCATCTCTCTTCCCTTTCTATCAGCCCCGTTCTCTTCAACTCCACCTGGCTTTGTCCCATCGCAATCTCGCCTACTGTTTCTACTGTGCGCTCTGGAATTTCTGTTCCACAGGGAACAACTCCCTCCCTCTCCATCCTGCACTCCACTCTCTCACGTTCCTCCCGTCTATGATGTGAGATTCACAGAGACTTTGCTCCCTTCTGACAGCACTGTCTGCCTGACTCTGGCACTGGTGGTGTCTCTTCTCACACCACCTGCCACACTGGTCCTAGAAGAGGGATCCAAATAGTCCTTGCTCCCTGCTACGACCGACTTCCAAATGTTCTTTTTATCTCTTTCACTCATCAGCCTTCCTTCTTTAAAAAAAAAAAAAGCCCTCACCTTCCATCTTAGAATCAATACTGAGTATTGGCTCCAAGGCAGAAGAGTAGTAAAGGCTAGGCAATGGGGGTCAAGTGACTTGCCCAGGGTCACACAGCCAGGAAGTGTCTGCGGCTAGATTTGAACCAAGGACCTCCTAGGACTGGCTCTCAATCCACTGAGCCACCTATCCTTTCCTCTTTTGAGATCTAAAGGATAATAACTGTAGCTTACCAACCCCCAGGGAATTCTCCGTCCTCTCTCAAGAGAGCTACTACCCCAAGCTTGCCTTCCACTGGGTCTTCCTTCTATACTAAAGGACTCTAATATCCATGCAGATGCTACCTCAAACCAATTCCTCAGCCTCCTTAAAACCCACGACCCACTCCTTCACTCCACCTCAGCCATATTAGGGATGGTCACACACTGGATTTCATCATTGCCTTCAAGTATTCCACTTCCCTAATTAGAAACTGTGGCATTCCCCTATCTGATCATAACTTCCTACCGTTGTGCCTCTTCCCAGACTTCAGTGCTCCCAAATGTACTGTTCCTTCTCAGCAATCTATGGGATCCCTCCAGCCCTCAGTACTCTCCCTACTCTGGAGGCCCTTCCTCCTGTCTCTCTGGTCCTCCGGACACTCTTATCTTATCTGAACTGTTTGGACTATCTCCTGCCTCAGCTGCTGAATGGGCTAGACCCAATCTCCTGGGCCCAAGTGGGCACCTTACCAATCTCAACTGGACCTTCTTCCTAACCGATTCCCTATCTCATTCCTTAAGTAAGCTCTTTCAGACTTTCTCTCCCCTTCTCCAACCTTCCACATTGCCTTCTCAGTTTGAGTCTGACGACTGAGAAAACCAAGGAATTCCCTCTCCTCCCTTCTCTTGACTTCAAGATCTTTCATTATCTCCTTTCTCCCACTCTTCCACAATGGGGGCCCTTCCCTTGACTTACGATCATTTTCCTCAAGTGCATTTCACTTCCTGTCCTTCCACTTTCTTCATCTGATTGCATCCCTAATCACCTTCCTCCTTTCTCAAGTCTTCAACCTCTCCCTGTTCATTGCCTCCTTCCCTATCACCTACGGACAAGTTCAAGTCTCCCCCTGACCGTCTGTCCTTGTCCTTAAAAAGCCTTCATTTGGTGGGGCCAAGATGGTGGAGTTTCCAGGAAAAGCTGGCAGCTCTCCACCTCAAAATAAATAAATAAATTATATATATGTATGTATGTATGTATGTATGTATGTATGTATCTCTCTCCCTCCATCTCTCTCTCTCTCTCTCTCTCTCTCTCTCTCTCTCTCTCTCTCTCTCTCTCTCTCTCTCAACAGCTCTAGAAAACACACCTGTCAAATGCTGATAAGAAAATCCAAGAAAAAATCATAAGTCATTTTTCCACCCTAGGTGGGCAAAGGGAAACAGAAGTCTGTGGACACTGGGTACTGGATCTGGCCAGAAATGCACCCCACGGAGCATTCCAAGGAAGGGAGGGGCTGCATACTAAAGCAAGAGGAGGTCCCAGCACAGAGGGGCCTAAACTTGTATATGGTGTGGGAACAGGTGCCAACTGGCAGCTCTGTAATTCACTACCCAATTCTGGGCCATAGATCAGGGCAGGCTGAAAGAGACCTGCCCTGTGCCTACGGGTGGTGTTCCAGTGTGAGGAGAGGTCTTGCTTGGGCTTTAGGCTGCGTACCAAGACAGGAGCAAGTTCAGAAGCCAGCAGCATCTGTGTGGCTCAGAGCCCAGGAGCAGAGCAGGGTCTCAGTTCCAGCCTCCAGCTCAGTTTGACGTTTACAAAGGAATAACTGGGGCAGGAGTCTCAGAGCAAATGGAAGTCTATAGTTCTCTCCCTCTGAACCAGCAGAGCTTCCCAGTTGTCTAATTGTCCAGCAAAGTCTACTGAAACTCCAAGTGGAGCAAGCACACAGGCTTGTTGCTCAGACCCAAACCTAGATCAGAAATTTGCAGTGCTCAGATGGGGGAGGGGGAGAGAAAACAGACTTTGAGAGCACTGAAAGGCTGCTGCAGGTCCCTAGTCTGTGAGATCCTAGAATAACCCAACATTCAGTACCCCAAGAAAGCTGCATCGAGTGCAGCTTGGATCTGCCTTCCAGAAGTGCTCAGAGCCCCCAATCCCTCCATGACCCAAACCCAGTAGAATGACCCTAAAACATCTCAACGAAAACCTCAAAGTAAAATACAGCTTGGGCACAAGTTCAACTAGAATTCCTAGAAGAGGTAAAATAAGAATAAAATTTTTTGTTAAAATGTTTTTTTTAGTCTTTAAGAAACCCTACTGTTCTCCAAAGTTATCCTTTTATATCTCTCCTTCCGTTCTCAGCTAAACTCCTTGACAAAAAGTTGCCTACACTCATTATCTCCTCTTCCTGATCCTCTCACTCCTCCATCCTTTGAAATTTGTACTCTGACCTCCTCATTCAACTGAAACTGTTCTTTCCAAAGTTACTAATCATATCTTTTTGACTTTTATTTCTTTTTTCTAAATAGTCACTTTTTATTTTGAGTCCCAAACTCTCTCCTTCCAGACCCTCCCCACCCACCCAATGAGAAGGCAGGCAATATGATACTCATTATACATGTGAAATCATGCAAAACATTTCCATATTAGCCGTGTTGGGGAAAAAAGGCAAGAAAAAGAAAGGGGGAAATGCTTCAATGTGCACTCAGTTCATTAGTTCTTTCTCTGGAGATTTTTGATCATGGATCCTTTGGAATTGTCATGGAAGATGATGTCTTTTTTTAAGAGTTTGAAATGGCTCTTTTCATTATTTTAAATAAATTTTACTGATTTTTTTTTGCTTTTGTAACACAAAAGTTTCTCCTCCTATCCTCCACCCAGAAAACCATCCATTATAACAAAAAATATTTTCTTAAAGAAAGAGGAAGAGGAAAAGAACCCAGCCAAACCAATCCATTTCAAGCCATTGAAAAATTCTGAAAATATGTGCAATGTGCCACACCTGTGAACATTCTGCCTCTGCAAAGGAACGGGTGGGGAGGCCTTCTCAGATCTCTTGGGAGCTCAGCCTATTCTCTGTCATTGGGCAATGTTGATTTTAGATTGTTTTGTAGTTCTTTCTGTTTACATTGTTGTAATCATGGGCATTCTTTTCCTTGGCTTTGTTTACTTCCCTCTGCATCAGTTCTTGTGAATCCTTCCAGGCTTTTCTAGATTCATTCTATTTCTCATTTCTTACAGCCCAGAAACATCCTATTTACCTTCTTGTTCCATCCACTTCATTTCCCGTCTCTGCTACAATAAAAAACTGCTGCTATAAATTTTGTGTATATATGGAGCCTTTCTTTGGTGTATGTGGGGACCTTCTTGCAGTATATGTCTAACAATAGAACCTCTGGTTCAAGGGGTATGGACCCAACGCCCAGTCTTGTCTCAGTCCTGACCTTTCTCTACTTCCCTGCTGCATGGTATAACCACTCTTTCCTCCTAGATAGTCTCTCCTCTGTGGGGTTGGGGGTTTTGGTGATACTAGTCTCTCCTGGGTTTCCTCCCACCTGCCTGACCACTCCTCCTCAGTCTCCTCATCCAGGTCCTATTCCCTAAGGCTCTGTTCTAGTCCTTCTCTCCTCGCCCTGTACTCTTTCTCTCTTAGTGACCTCATCAGCTCCCATGGCTTGAAGGATCATCTCCAAATCTATATATCCAACCCCAGTCCCACATCACCAACTGCCTATTTCAAACTGGACATCCCAGGAACACTTCATCTTCCCCACCCCCTCTCCCAAACCATCATTCTTCCAGATTCTCAGATTCATGGCCTTGGCATCATCCTAGACTCCTCAGCCTCCCTCATCCCACATGTCCAAAAGCTATTGCCAAATCTCAGCCTTCTGACCTTCACGGCCCCTCTCAGCAGATCCCTTAGCTCCACCACTAGAGTTCAGGTCCTCATTACCCCTTGCCTCCATTATGGCCAGAAGCTCCTCAGCACAGTCCACCCTTCACACTGCTGCCAAAAGGATTTCCCTCAAACACAGAAGTGACCCCTAGCCGATCAATTCCAGTGATTCCTATTGCCTCTAAGATCAAGTATAAGTTTCTGTTTAGATTTGAAAGTATTTTGAAATCTGGCACTCATCTCTCTTTCCAGGCTCATTGTATGTTCCTCCCCCTTCCACACTCTGGGATTCAGCCCAACTGGTCTATGTGGACATCTCTATGTAAGCTTTTTTTAACCCCTTACCTTCCATCTTAGAATCAATATTGTATGCTCTAAGGAATGAGGAATTGCTTGATTTCTATCAAAAACTGGGAAGACCTCCATGAACGGATGTGGAGTGAAAGGAAGCAGAACCAAGAGAACATTGTACACAGAAACTGAAACATTGTGGTACAATCAAAGGTAATTGACTTTGCTACTAACAACAATGCGATGACCCAGAACAAAGAGAAGGAATGCTGTTCACATCCAGAGAAAGGACTGTGGGAGTAAAAACAAAGAAGGAAAACATGAGTTATCACTTGTTTGTATGATTTGGGGTTGGGGTTTTAAAAGATGACTGACTCTCTTACAAAAACAAATAATATGGAAATGGGTTCAAGAGATAATCCATGTAGAACCCAGTGGAATTGCTTTTCAGCTCCAAGAGTGAAGAGGGAAGAGGGGAGGGAGACAACATGAATCATGGAACCATGGAAAAATACTTATAAAGAAATAAAATTGGAAAAAAGAATCAATACTGTGTATGGGCTCCAAGGCAGAAGAGCAGTAAGGTCTAGGGTGAAATGATTTGCCCAGGGTCACATAGCTAGGAAGTATCTGAGGCCAAATTGGAACCCAGGACACTTATCTCTAGGCCTGGTTCTCTATCCACTGAGTCACCAGATACTTTTGAACAGGCCATCCTCCAAGCTTTGAATGCTCTCCCTCCAGATTTGAAATACAGCTCAGGCACTACCTTGTGTAAGACATTTTGCCTCTTCCTCTACCCCCCCCCCATCCCCCTCAACAGCCATTGCTCTCCCGTCCTACCTCTCTCCTACTTAACCACTTTGGATTTCATCTACCTGTGGTCTCCACCATTAGGATGCAAAGTCCTTGAGAGTAGAGATTGGGTCCCCCAGGCCTGGAGGTGAGTAGGGTGGGATCTGGCTCACTTTAAGTAGGGCAGAGTGAATGATTGACTCAATAGCCCCCCCCCCCAACAAAGGAAAGATGTGCCAGGAAAGATATTACCTCGGAGCTACCTTCCTCCCCACCCGTCACCCACACCCTGGAGTTCATGTCAGAAGTGGCTCTGGGCCAGGAGATGAGGGCTGGGGCTCTCCTGGCCTGCTCCAGCTCCCTCCCGCTCCTCCTGGGTCTCCCAGGGCAGGTTCTAGGGGACAGCAGCTGAAGCTGGTTTACTCTGGGACGGGACTGGCCCGCTCCATGCTGGACAGAGCCTTAGGTTTGGGCACTAGGGCCCTTGGCGGGAGCAGAGGGGAAGAAGTGAAGAGGAAAAAGGAGGGAGGGAAGAAGGCAGGCAGGCCGCAGAGAGCGAGTTTCCCCTCCAGGCACCCATTCATTCTGTGTGGGGTCCAAGGCTAGGGGAGCCCCAGCCCTGAAAGGGGTGGACGAAAACAGCAGGGGGAGGTTCCCACAGTGGTCACCAGAGGGCTGCCTAGCCCCACTCCTTCCTCCCTGAACCTCCCTTCTCCTCGGAATTCGGGGGAGGGGAGCGCTGGCTTGGCTCCCCTTCATGTGAGGGCTGACTCAGTTGGCCGCTTTTCTCTGTCGGGTCCCGGGCTTGGGAGGAGGCGAGGAGAAGGGGGCCTGGGGGACTGCGGGAGCCAGATGGGTAGACCATTGTGACAGGGCCTAGTCTGGAAGTAGTCTGGGGAGATGGAGAGAGCCTAGCAGAGGGGATGACCGTAAGAGACCTGCTGGTAGACACCTGGGAGAGGAGAGGAGAGGAGAGGAGAGGAGAGGAGAGGAGGGGCAGGTTGGGAGCTGCGGCTGGCTCGGAAGTGGATTAACCTGGGTGGCTTGATTAGCTGGTGTCCTCTACCAAAACAGGAGGCCCGATGGGATTAGGTGGAAAGCATTCAAGCTGTCTGAGACATTCCAGCAGAGGCACCTACTCTGCCCAAGCACTAATCACAGAGAAGCCAATCAGGGACATCCATTCCTGATGACCCCTTAAGGTCTGCTAAGTACCTTCCCTTTAGCCATCCAGTCATTTTGGGGGACTTGTTGTCCCCACTTAAAAACAAACAAACAAACAAAAAACCTTACCTTCCATCTTGGAATCAATACTGCATATTGGCACCAAGGCAGAAGAGCAGTCAGGGCTAGGCAAGGGGGGTTAAGTGACTTGTCCAAGGTCACCCAGCTGGGAAGTATCTGAGGCCAGATTGGAACCCAGGCCTAGCTCTCAGTCCTCTTGAGCCGCCCAGCTACCCCTGAGCTTTACCACATGTGGTAAATAAGTGTCCCACGCCTAGTTTTAATTCCAGCTCCTGACTCCACAAGCATAGCCCCCTAAGCCAAGACCCGATTCCTCCCTTCCAACTCTCTTACATGTAGACTCCCTCCGTTGGATGGAGTCCAAAGCCCTGGGTGCTAATCTTACTGATGGATCGTTTGATAGCAGGGCCCTGCCTAGTTATGTGGTTTTGGTCACCAGATGACCCTGGTAGCTTCTTGGCCAGTCAGGTCTAGGCTTTGGGGAAAGCCAGCCCGGTTAGCTAGTAAGGTTCTCTGGGCCTCTGAAATGTTTCCTTTGGGTTTGGAGCAGGAGGAGGTTCATTTCTTTGTCAGAGAGGCAATGTCTCTGCTGGAAGGAGGCTTCTAGCCATGGAATCCAGCTCCCAGCCACCCTCCATACTCCTCTGGACAGGCTCAGGGAGGCCTAGGCTCACCCATGCCCTGATTCTGGCCCCTTGAGGCCCCACCATCACTGCTCCTCAGCCCAAGCCTGGGGAGCTCCCTCATTCCCCAGCCCCATCAGGCCTGTAGGCCAAAGCCACCTCTCGGGCGGGCTCCTTCCTGTTTCAGGACAGTCTTTGGCAGCCCTGGGGGGTGGCAGCAGTGATTGAGGCTCCTCTGATGCCCTATTTTTCCTTTATTTCCCATTTTTCTCTGTCCCTCAGTATGCAACAGGCTGCTGCTGTGCTGCCTAGTGAATGGCTGATTCCTCACCCCTAGCCCCCCACCTCTGCAGAGGGCCCCAGCCCCGTTGGCAAGGAGGCCAGTGGGGTTTGCAGGCCCAGGAAGGGATGTTAGGTGAGGACAGCCAGCTGACCCGCCTGCCTGGGCTCCTGCTTCCCCTTTTGGGCCCTCAGGCCTTCCCATGGGCCCCATCCAGAGCCAGAAGGCCTAGAGATGGCCTAGGCCAATAGGGGTGGGGTGAAGGCAGTCGAGGCTGGGGGGCACCCCAATTTTTCCAGGGGGAGGGGGCGAGGTGCAAGAAGAAGGGGGCCTGGGAGGGGGAGAAGGGACGAGCCCAGAAGGTTTGGCTATCCCGACGAGAGGGAAGTAAAGGTTATGGGGAGGGCAGTGAGGGCAGTGATAGGAGCCAGGGCTGGTCCGAAGGATTCGCTCTGCGGCAGTGGCAGCCTGGCAGGCGGGGGGACCGCGGGGGGCTGGGGGCGGGGAGGGGAATCCGCTAAGAAGACTGTGCCGGCGGGGGCCCAGCCCATCCCGAGCGGGAGCGCTGGGAGGAGGAAGGCGAGGAGGTGGGCGGAGTGATGGGGAGGGAGGAACGAGGAGCTGGCTGTCGGGGGTGGGGCGACAGTGACATCACCTCGGAGCAGGCTCTTAAGCGCCCCGAGCCGGGGGGAGGATTGTTCTGCCGGCTGGGGAGGGAGTGAGCGGTTTGTAGCCGACGATCTCCCGGACCCGGAGCCGCCGGGGACAGACCCCCCCCACCCCCCGCCCCGCAGGGCCGGCGCCCCGCCGACACCTTCCCGAGCGCCGACTTCCATCCGAGTTTGCAGACAGCGGGCGTCTGCTCGCCCGCCTGGCCCTTGCCAGTCTATGCCTCCCGGAGTGCCCAGGTGAGCCTCGGGCCCCTCTAAGCCCCTCCAGGCGTTGTTCCCCCCACCCACCCCCGTAGCCGCCGCCGTCACCGCCGCCGCCAGCACCGTCGCAGCAGCCGCCGGGCCGGGTCCCCAGCAGCTGTCCGAGCCGCCCCCCTCCAGCCCCGGACACACATGAGATTCTTCAGGCTGACTTTCAAGTGTTTTGTCGACTGCTTCTGAGTACCCCCCTCCCGCCCCCTCGAACCTCGCAGCCCTTTATCCTTCCCCCGACCAGGGAATTCCCATCCTTTCCCCTTCCCCTTCCCCCCTCCCCAAATTTGGGGGGCCGCCTCCTGCTGCTCCCAGAGATCCCGGCCTTGAGCCCCCGCCCCCATTGGAGGGCCATCGCCAGTCGGTGAATCCATAGAGGGGATTGGATTGGAGGAGACCACCTTGGGCGTGGGAGCCCTCCGGCCTCCCGAGGTGCCCTCCTCCTCCTCCTCCTCCTCCTCCTCCTCCCCGAGAGGACAGGAGTACCTAGACAGTGTCCTTTGTATTCTCCCCGTGACCCCCGGCCGAGCCCCCCAGCCCTGCCCAGCCCAGCCCTGCCCTAGCAGCGGGGCCATGGCGAAGAAGACCGCAGAAAATGGCATCTACAGCGTGTCCAGGGAAAAGAAGGGCTCCCTTCTGGACCCCGCCGAGGGGGCCCCCACCATCAAGACCGAGGTGGTGGCTGCCGGCCTGGGCGCCTCGGGCCCGGGCCTGGCCATCCCGCCGCGGGAGACGTGGACCCGCCAGATGGACTTCATCATGTCTTGTGTGGGCTTCGCGGTGGGCCTTGGCAACGTCTGGCGCTTCCCGTACCTGTGCTACAAGAATGGCGGAGGTGAGTGCGGCCAGCCCTGCCAGCTGGGCTCCTCCGGGATGCCAGGCCCGGCCTGTGCCAGCCCGGGTGTGCCCCAGCCCCAGCAGCCTTGCCTGCCTGCCTGCCTGCCTCCCTCCCTCCCTCCCTCCCGGGCTCCATCCCCGCGGACCAGCAGCCCTTCCCCTCCCTGGCTTCCCACCTCCTAGCCCACTTTCCCGATTGCATTCCTCAGCCAGCCCTCCATTGGCCTGGTCATCCCGGGGCCTTCCTCCTCCTCCTCCCTCTGGTCCTCCCCACCCCAGCCATCTCTACCCAGAGATGCCAAAGTCCATGGCCAGGGAGGGCCCGGAAGGGGAGGGGAAAAGACTTCTGTGGACATCAGGGTGGGAAGGGGGCAGGTTCCCGGGGTCCTGAAGCCCCCTGTCCCCCCTCCCTCCCCCCCTCCCTCCCAGCAGCTTCAGTGCTCCCCAGGGGCGGGACCAGAGGCTGGAGATGCAGCCAGGGTGGGCCCAGGCCTGCTGCTCACTGGCTGGCATTGCTCTGCCCACCCTAATAGCTGGGGGAACTGGTGCTGAGGGGAGGGGGAATAGAAAGGAGTGAGGACCACTCAAGGGAGAGAAGGGCTTTTCCGAAGGCTTTGGCCCCTTCCTCAATCCATCTCAGGGAGGGGGGGAGCGACTGACTGCCTCTTTAAGAGCATGGGCTCCTGGGAGAGTTCTAGGAGGTAAGTCTCTGCCTGACCCCCCACCCCAGGGCCCACAGGCCATACTGTGTGTGGGTGCATCCCTTCTACCCTGTCCTGTCCTGCACACTGACCTGCTCTATCTGGGCAGGGCTGCCCACCCACCCGCACACACTGGCTGCTTCTGCCCCCTTAGGTGCCCAGGCCCGGATTTCTGTACACATGTTCCTTCTCCTTTATGCTAATCTACATGCTGTTACATGTGAATTCGTTAACGTGGCTGGACCATTCATCACAGGGTACACTCAGAGCCACATGTTCTTGGCATGCTCATTAGACATCCTCTGCACCCCAAGGATGAGGGGCCTTTCCAGTGGGAGCATGCTGTCCACTGGGAACAGGACCATGAGGGCTTCGGGGCCGCTGGGAGAGGAGCCAGGGAAGAGAAAGGGGCATTAGAGGAGAGACATGGGGAAGGGGCACGCCTGGAAGCTGGCCCCGGAGCTTGGGCATACTTCACTGGCTTCTCTCTCCCTCCCCTTCAGGCCACTCGCTGTCCTTGGCCTTGTCCCTTCTGATGGCCCAGTATAGGAGGGGAGCGCAATGCTGGGCCCACCAGTGTGGCTCCATCAGCACCAGGGCCTCCCGCTTGTCCCATGTTTGTCTCTCCTTGGCTGCTTTCGCTCTCTCTCCATCCTGTCTTCCTGCCTCTCTTGGCTCTGGCTCTGGCCCCTGCCCCAGCCCAGACTGGATCTGACTCTCAGGACTAGTTTTCCATTTCCTCCAGAAAGCTCTCCCATCTGCCCAGGTTGTGGGACCCAGGGCTCCTCCCTGGCTCGCCAGCTGTCTCCTCCCCCTGGCGTGTGTGTCTCTCACATGCATGCTCGTGGCTGTTGCGTCACATGACGCAGTGTGTCGCAGACACATGAGGCAGGCAGTCTTGGAGGGATTACGTGTGACCTGAAACCCTTTGGAGAGGGGTCTGAGCTCTGGGTGGCCATCTGCTTCTGGCTCTGTGTGGTTCCTGCCATTCACACCCACCTGTGTGTATGTGTCTGTGTGTGTGTCTATGTGTGTGTCTGCAGTGAGATGCTGAGGCAGCCTGACTCATTGGGGACTGTTATATCATGAAGAGCCAGGGTGCCTGCCTGCTGCCTCATGCCTTGGTCCCACCATCCCCATGGCTATCCCCAGTGGTGGCCAGCCTCTTTGTACCCTGCAGCCCCACTGCAGGCAGGAGGAGGGGGCTTCAAGGACTCCCATTAGCCTCTGCTCTGTCCTCCCCAGCCCTCCCCTCCCTAGAGCCAGAGAGTTCAAGTCAACCTAGGTCTGAATCCTGATTCTGTCCTGATTGTCCCCGGTGACCTTGGGTAAGTCAATTCTCCTCTGGGCCCCAGATTAAAGCATCTCTACATACACAGTGCTTTGTTTTCTGATCTTGTTCTTGCTTTCCTCAAGAACAGTCACCCGATGGACAAGTTCCAGTTTTGAGAGACAAAAACTCTCTTTCCTACAAGGCCTCTAGGTGGCCTAATGGATGGCATGCTGGAGTTTAGGTCAAGAAGGATCTGAGTTTGAATCCTGCTTGGAGCACTAATTTGCTGTGTGACCCTGGGCAAAGTGTCTCTGAGCCTGTTTCTCTGGGCCTCTGGGCCCTCTGGGCCACTGTTGTAATCTATGTGATAGAAGCAGCCAACCACCATATGAATGGGGGCCTGCACTTGACTCAAGTCTAATGCTCTAGCCATTGGACTAAGCTGCCTCTCCCAGCTGGGAGGGTAATTTTTTTTATTTATTCTTTTATTTTTTTACCAATTACATGTAATAACAAATTTCCACATAAGTTTTCCAAACTTATATGATCCAATTTGTCTCTCTCTCTCTTCTTCCCACTCCCCAGGGAGGGTCATTTTGATAGCACTTGTTTCCCAAAACACCTGGGCATCTGTCCCCTAGCCAGAGCCCCCCCCCCCAACCTTCCAGGAAACAGGCTCAGTTTGGGTGGTTTGCCCATGGTCACACTGCTAGGCAAAATTCAAACCCAGGGCTTTTCAGATTTCCAATCCATTGCTATAGCTGCCATTGTTGCCAGTTTCTCTGAATCCTCTCTAGAAGCCTGTAGCTGGCATAAGAATGCCAGGAGTAGGGGGCACTGGAATCTCTGTCTTTCTGTTTCTCTCTTCTATCTCTTTTTGTCTGCCTCTGTCCCTCTCCTCCCTTTCTCTTTCTTTGCCTGTTTTTTCTTTCTGCTTGTCTTTTGTTTCTCTTTCTCCCTCTGCCCTAGCTTTGTTTCTCCTCCCTTTCTTTCTGTTTCCGTGTTTTTCTTTCTCTGTTTCTGTCTTTGTTTCTCTCCCACATTGAAAATTCAGTGAATGTGATATTTTGCCCCATAGATCTCCACCTCTGCAAAAGGGAGGGGGAGGTACAGATTGTCTTTATCTCTTCCTCCGGGCAAAGTTGGCCATTTAGTTACTCAGTTGCTCTGCCACTCGTCTATCTGTATCAGTTGCCATCCTTCCGTAGCATCCTGTTCTCCCTTCATGAACCTCTCCCCCTAACCAAAAACCAGGAGGCCTGAGTTTTGCGAAGCAAACTGCTTGGCCAAATTGCCATCAGTCATCAGCATGGAGAGATCTGATTGTCTCTGGGCACAGTTGGTGCCTCTTGGTGCTTCCAAGTTTGCCCACTCCATACCAAAGAACAGACCAGACCAGCAATGCCCTCAGCAGACTGGCCCTCATAGGCTGGCCCAAGTGATCAGGGTGGCCTTCCTGGAAGAGAGGCCCTTTGGCAACAAGGTTGAGACTGATAGGGTAGGGGGAAGGCTTTCTGGATAGCCCTCAACCTGTGCAGTTCATTTTTTTAACTCTACCTTTTATCTTTTTCTTTTTGCCCTTATCTTCTGTCTTAGACTCCGGTCTAAGGCAGAAGAGTGGTGAGGGCTAGGCAATGGGGGTCAAGTGACTTGGCCAGGGTCACACAGCTAGCAAGGCTGGCTTTTGAATTCTCTGGGCCTGGCTCTCAATCCACTGAGCCACCTGGGGGCTTCCCCTTCAGCCTTATAGGGCTAAGATAAGACCTCATTTGATCCTTACAGGCATCCTTTTTAAAATCGGAAACTCTAGCAGTCAGGTTTCTCTTCAGATGGTATCAATTCCCCCTAGGACTGGGGAACTTGAGGCACGCCTAGGTGGTTTCATGGATTGAGTTGGGCCCAGAGGGTCCAAATGCAGCCTCAGACACTTCCTGGCTGTGTGACCCTGGGCAAGTCCCTGAACAAGCTCCATTGTGTGTAGCCTCTTGGCTCTTCTGCCTTGGCGGAGTTGATGAAGCAATAACGGAACTTCAGGGCTCACAGCTGCCTAGCTTCGGTGGGAAGTTCTGCTGGGAGATGATTCTCTTCTGAAGTGCTCATTGGCCTGGATGTGACTTTCTCCCAACAGGAGTGTTCCTTATCCCGTATCTTCTGATTGCCCTCCTGGGAGGGATCCCCATCTTCTTCCTGGAGATCTCCCTGGGCCAGTTTATGAAAGCTGGCAGCATCAACGTTTGGAACATCTGTCCCCTCTTCAAAGGTCGGCCTCTTGGGGATGAGCGTGCTCCCTCTCCCTGTGGCCCTGTTGGGCGGGCGGGTGGGCAGGCCAGCCAGCAGAGCTCACTCCAATGGCCTTCCTCTGCCCCGCAGGCCTAGGCTTTGCCTCCATGGTGATAGTCTTCTACTGCAACACTTACTACATTATGGTGCTGGCTTGGGGATTCTACTACCTGGTGAAGTCCTTCACGGCCTCACTGCCCTGGGCCTCCTGTGGGCACAGCTGGAACAGCCCTGAGTGTGTGGAGATCTTCCGCCTGGAAGACTGCGCCAACGGCAGTGTGGCCAACCTCACCTGCGACCAGCTGTCCGATCGGCGCTCCCCTGTCATCGAGTTCTGGGAGTGAGTCTCCCAGCAGCCCTGGCTCCTGGGAGGGAAGGGGGGAGGGGGAAAGTGGGGAAGGGCTCGCACCTAGCCCTTCATTCTCTTGACCTCTCCCCCTTCCAGAAGGAAAGTCCTTCGCCTGTCTTCTGGGCTGGAGGTGCCTGGGGATCTCAACTGGGAGGTGACCCTCTGCCTTCTGGCCTGTTGGGTTTTGGTCTACTTCTGTGTCTGGAAGGGAGTCAAGTCAACCGGAAAGGTAACTGTACTGGCGCCCTGCTCCCAGGGCCAGCCTCTCTCCACTCAGCCTCCCAGGCCGGGCTATGGATGCTGTTTCCACAGCAACAGCCCAACAATGCTCCATCCTGGCCCCTTTCCCAGCCCCAGCCCTGTTGGGGGAGGGGAGGAAGAGCACAGCCCTGCTTCTAGCCCCCCCTCCTGGCCAAGTGGGCAGGGGTAGGGGGTGGCACTGGCATTTCCCCAGCAGGAGAGGCCCCAGGGCCTGCCCCTGCCCTGGATTCCCCAGAATCCAGTGGGGGAAGGAGGGAGAAAGAGGTCAGACCCCATTGTCGCCATTGTCACAGCCAGCCTCCCAGGCCTCAGCTCCTTAGTTTCCTTAGACAATGAAGGAGGGAGGCTGGGGAGAGAGGACGGAACAGGTGAACTCCCAAACAAAGGCAGCTGCCCAGAGGGAGAGTGGGGGAGGGTGCTGCAGGACACCCACGGGGGCTCTGACCTTGGTGCTGGGCTTTCCAGATTGTTTATTTCACTGCTACATTCCCGTATGTTGTCCTCCTGGTCCTGCTGGTGAGGGGAGTCATGCTGCCAGGAGCACTGGATGGCATCATCTACTATCTCAAGCCTGATTGGTCAAAGCTGGGGTCTCCACAGGTGAGTCACCCACCCCCAGGGTCACGCAACTGCCAGAGGCCTAAGTTGGACAGTCCGTGCCACAAAATGGCCCTCAGAAGCCGCCCAGAAACTGATTGCCCTGAGAAGGAGGTACCTGCCCAGCCCCAGCCCAGTGCGCCCCCCATGTATCCTACACAGGTCTAAGACAGAGAAAGGGCTGTGTGGCATGCATGCCAAGGTGGGTCACCTGCCCTGGCCTCCTGACCCGTTGTCCCCCCCTTAGGTATGGATCGACGCTGGCACCCAGATCTTCTTTTCGTATGCCATCGGCCTGGGGGCACTCACCGCCCTGGGCAGCTACAATCGGTTTAACAACAACTGTTACAAGTAAGCAGCCGCCCCATACTTTGGGAAGTTAGGAGGTCCCCTGGGCCAAAGCAGCCTATGCTAACTCCTCTCTGTGTCCCAGGGATGCCATCATACTGGCACTCATCAACAGTGGCACCAGCTTCTTCGCTGGCTTCGTGGTGTTCTCCATCCTGGGCTTCATGGCCACGGAACAGGGCGTGCACATCTCCAAGGTGGCCGAGTCAGGTGTGTGAGGGGCTGCTGAGCAGGGGAGCTCCATGGGGACATTCCAGGTCGGCCAGTCCAATCCCTTTCACAGGAGGCTGTGCAGACACCTCCATCTTACAAGAAGAGGTTGAGACATCCAGAGGAGGTGACACATGGAAAAGCCAGTAGTGCACCCAGCGGCCACACACACACACACACACACACCGGTCCAGAGGAAAGGGCATTGGGTCAGGAGTCAGGAGCTTGAATTGGCTCTGCTCCTGTGTAACCCTGGGCAGACTTGCCACCTGGAACTTCTTAGTGCTGCATGCCCTTCATCAAATCACTTTCTGGGCTAAAGTGTGGAAGGGATGGGAGAGGACATTGGATTATGTGGCCTCCTCCAACTATCAATGCGGGTGGCAGCCAGGAGCTAACATTTCAAGCACAGAAACGGGCTTCCGGAAGGGCTTTCAGCCCATTTTCTCTCCGATCAGCACCCTGCCTGCTGGAGGGCGCCACCCCGGTGCTGAGGCCCAGTGGGGTGTCCTGCAGCAAACCAGAACTCAGGAAGTTGGGTTAGAGGGCTGGGAAGGTCCCACAGGTCCATTGGCCTGGAGTCAAGCAAGGCTTGAGGCTGAGCTCCTGCCCCAGGACCCCATAAGGGGGCCCTTTCCCAATTGCAGTTCTCTCTAAACATGCTCTGCAGGGCATTCCCACTAGGTGAGGAAGCCAGGGGGAAAGGCTCATTTGCTTAAAAAATGTCCATGGGGCAGGGTGCTGTCAAAGTAGAGGGGAGGGGCAGCCCTGAACTCTCAGCTTCCTCCCCCAAGCTCTGGCTGCTGGTTTCTAGGTTCGTGATCCATGTGGAAGGGAGGAGAGCAGAGGGTACTCTGGTCCAGTAGTCTCTTCCTCTGGCCCCTGCTGTGCTGCCCCAAGGGTTAATGGGTGACCTCTCTGGTTTCAGCAGCTGCTGCAGACCAGCTGCCCCTCCCTGGTTAGGGATCAGATGTCAGGCTGGAGGAGGGGAATGGAAGGCCACAGTCATCAGATTCTGATGGGTTGGGGGGGGAGGATCATGGGTTTAGGGACTCGATGAGCTAGGAGCTAAGCCCTCTTGGGTCCTTGGGTAAACAGGTCAGGGTAAGAGGGGTGGGCAAGAAGCAAAATGTCAACTGCCAGTCAGCCCTGTGCCTCAAGGAAGGGGTGGCTTGGAGGCTCTGATGAGCAAGCCTCTCCATGTCTCTTGTCATCCAATAGGACCAGGGCTGGCCTTCATCGCCTATCCTCGGGCTGTCACCCTGATGCCTATGGCCCCACTCTGGGCTGCCCTCTTCTTCTTCATGTTACTGCTCCTCGGCTTGGACAGCCAGGTGAGTCCCAGAGCGAGGGCCCAAGGCGGCCAGCAGTTTTGTCTTTTGAAATACGTGTCTCAAAATCTAAAGCACGAAGACAAATCTGGCCCCGGTCCATCTGCAGCCCCTGGTTCTAAGCTGTCTTGTCTCCCCCTCCGTCCACTGCAGTTCGTAGGGGTAGAAGGGTTCATCACTGGCCTCCTGGATCTCCTCCCGGCCTCCTACTATTTCCGGTTCCATCGGGAGATCTCCGTAGCCCTGTGTTGCGTGCTCTGCTTCATCATCGACCTCTCCATGGTTACCGAAGTAAGTTGGAGGGGTGGCCTGGCGTGGCCGGGGAGGGGAGAGGAGAGGACACGGACCACCCTGAACTCTGCAGCTGACCTGATGTTCCGTTCCAAGGGCGGCATGTATGTCTTTCAACTGTTTGACTACTACTCAGCCAGCGGGATGACCTTGCTGTGGCAGGCTTTCTGGGAGTGTGCAGTGGTTGCCTGGGTTTATGGTAAGTGGAAGAATGGGGGCCCTGGGTGGGGAAGAGGGTGGGCCAGAAGGGACTGTCAAGGGCTGACTGGCCTTTTCTTCTTCCTTCCAAACCCATTCCCTCAGGTGCTGACCGGTTCATGGATGATGTTGCCTGTATGATTGGCTACCGGCCTTCCCCTTGGATGAAATGGTGCTGGTCCTTCTTCACCCCACTGGTCTGCATGGTAACAGCTAGGTGGGGGGAAGCGATGGAGGGGGGCATGCAGCCACTAAAGGTGGAGGGAGGGAGGGAGGGAGGCTAGGGCAGGGCAGGGCAGGGGAAGGCCGGGGGCTGCTGAGTGACAAGTATAACTGCCAGACTCCTTGACCCCCCCAGGGCATCTTCACCTTCAATGTGGTGTATTACAAGCCACTCGTGTACAACACCACCTACGTGTACCCATGGTGGGGCGAAGCTATGGGCTGGTGCTTCGCCTTCTCCTCCATGCTGTGTGTGCCGCTTTACCTCCTTTATCACCTTCTAGGGGCCAAAGGGACATTCATTGAGGTCAGCCTCCCCGCTCTGTCAGTTAGAAAGTTGGAAGCACTAGTGGGGAACCCATAGCCTATAGGTATAGCCAACCCAAGTACATCCAGTTGAGACCAAGCCACTGAGTGCTGGCCTGTTGAAGAACCCAGACACTGTCCCCGGGGAGTTCCTGCTCCCTGGGAACCAGGTGCCCAGTCTGGCAGAAATAACATCAACGGGCAAGTAGCAGCGGGCTAAAGCCACAGGAAGTCCTCACCCCTAGGAGAGGCAATGGGTGCTATGGCCAGTGCCCTGGGGGTCAGGAAGGATGGGAGGTTGAAGTGGGTGGGCCCATGGGAGAAGCTAGGGTTAGACTGCTGGGAGACTAGGAAATGGGTGGGGAGGAACTAACCCTCCTCCTCTGTCCTTCTTTAGCGTTGGCGAGACCTGACCCAGCCAGTGTGGGGTCTCCATCACTTGGAGTACAAGGCTCAGGACTCTGATGTCAGGGGCCTGACCACCCTGACCCCAGTGTCTGAGAGCAGCAAGGTCATCGTGGTGGAGAGTGTCATGTAACCTGCCCTGGGGGGGGGGGGGGCAGGAAGGGGGCACCTGCCTCTGCCGAGTGCCCAAAGCCAACAGGGAGAGAGCCAATGCTCTCCCTCTCCTTTGCCTACCCACCCCCACCAGCCTCCCTTCTTGTAGCCATAGTAAAACCCCCTCTCACTCCTTTCAACCCCCCTCACTGAGACCCTGGGGAGGGGGAGCCTTTCTGTATGATCCTGAATAGAGGGGACCCGGGTCAGGCTGGGGCCACAGTCCGGTGTATGCGTGCTTGAGTTAAACTGGTCTTTTTTCTTTCTTTTTTTAAGATAAAACACCAAAAAAAAGTAGAAAATTAAAAAAAAAAAACACCCACCAAATCAAGACCCCACCCCACCCCACCCACAGTACCGGTACCTAGTCTAGTTGGTGGCAAAGCCAGAGCTTTCCACCTAAATTACCGAACCCCCTTCCCCAGCTGGGGGAGCAGGGACCTGTTCCCCTCAAGTCCTCCCAACAGAGGAGCCACCCCTATCAAGCCTTTTTTAAAATGTTGGTGGATGGGACTCTCTCTGTCTCTGTCTCTCCCTCTCTTCTCTCTCTGTCTCTGTCTCTCCCTCTCTTCTCTCTCTGTCTCTCAGACCTCCTGGGCCTCAACTACAATCAGGTCCCCTCCCATCCTACATGGGAGCCAGCTGCACCTTGTGTGTAAAGGGGGCAACCAATTTGAGTCCATTCCCCGCCCCCTTCCCCCCCAGATCATGCTAGTTTGGAGAGCTTGTTGGGTGGGAGTCATCTGGCCGCCACCCGTCAAGCCCCAGTTTCCCCAGATTCCGGTGTGTGTGTGTGCGCGTGCATGGGTGGGTGGCGTGACTGCGTGCGCATGTGTACATATATACAGTGGTTATATATATATACAGTATATAGCTATATACAATCCGTGTATATACAGTATATATATATCTATATATATGGGATTGAGAGTACCAGGTGTAAATTATGCCTGCGGGCAAAGAAGACTTGTATTTTGCACATTTTGTAAAAACTCTAAGAGAAGAGTGATTTCTGCCTGTATATTTCTAAAAAGAGACACAACCCTCCTCCACCCCAGCCCCAAGAGAGCTTGATAGAGATCTAATTTTGTTAGAAAAAAAAAAAGCTGAAAAAAAAGCCTCCCATCCTGGCTCTGTCACAGGTTTTGGTCCTCCGTCCCTTCTGCCTCAAGCCGCCACCAAAGAGTGGCGAGGGGAGTCCCAGTCCGGGAGGCTGGATGCCTGTTTCTGCCCCCTCCCCGGCAATGCCACCTGCCTGTGGCATGGTGCCCAGTATTCTAGGTCTCGAAGCCTGGAGGGAAGGGGTGGCTCCCAAAACACCAGCCTGGCACAGCCTGTGGTGCCACTGTCCGGATTCATCCCTCCCCACCATGGTCCCTTCCCTCAATGGCATCCCAGGAAGGGGAGAGTAATAGATCTGGAGGGGAAAAGGGTGCCAAAGGTGCCTCAGAGATAACCCCTGCCAGTGTTCCCCCTTCTATGTCTGATGCCCCTGCGGAGACCATTCCCACTCCCAAGTCTTGGGGCCCTGGGACATTGTGACTGCTAAAAAGCCACCTGCAAACATAGCAATAAAGACATGTCATTTTTCAAACGGCTGCTCTGCTCTGTCTTTACTTTGGTGCCACCCAACTGGGAGGAGGGTGTCAGGTGTGTGTCCTAATGCCACTCCTAGGCCTCTCCTCCCTCCATGCACTCTGGTGATCTCAAGGCTCCCAGATATCCCATTTGCCTCAGTCAGATCCCATCAGCTGCCTCACCTCCTTATCTGGCCTCCTAGCCAATGTCGGGTTTCCCAGCTCCAGAGTTTCCATCAATTCCTGCCCACTTTTCCAGGGCTGTTGCACATCCAACTGGCCTGGCTGTTTCTGGGCCTCTGCTAGCGTGACATTCCTCCCTTCTCTGTTCTTCGCTTTTGGATTTGGTGGGCTCCGCTCTCTCCTGCAATGGAGAGCAATGAAACTGCCAGCTTGGCACCTGATCTTGTGTCCAGGGTCACTCCCTCCATCTTCAAGGCCCATTGCCCACTGGCCTACTGCCAGAGTTTTGAAGTGGTTGAGAGGGTGAAACTGCTCACTCCACTTCACAGAGGTGGCCCCATCTGCCTCTGAGGGGGCTACCTCTGGGCAGCCATGCCCAAACTGTCCATTTCACCCTCAAATTAGGGAAACCTTTGGCACATGGTAGGTGCCAAATAAAGGTAGGATTGTAAACAAAACCTTTCCACTCTACAATCTATTCAGATTGAAATCTTGTGATTTGGCACACGTTCTCCCCGTGGGCAGAATGAAATCCAGCCTAGGACCCTTGGGCTCTTCCACCCCTGCTGATAAACATGCCTTGCTCAGGTTGTTTGTGGGTTTTCACTTCGGCCCCGTCGTGGGCAATTTGGAGGCCTTTGAAGGCCCTCTCAAAGAAGCTGGAGGGATCTGACTCAATGTCCCTTCTTGGCCATAGCTCAGCACTTCCCTGAGTGCCCCAATTTTGGAAATGCTGCACAATTCAAGCAGAGACTGGGAAAGAACCCTCAACTGGCTCTTCCATTCAGCCCCCCATTTATAAAATAAGTGTAGCCCTGTTTCCCCCACTAGTTTGGCCAGAGGGGAGAGGAAGGAAGGGAGTAAATATTAAATGAGGCTCCTTGAGCCTAATATTTTACTGAATGGAAAATCTCCTCATCCTCCTAAGTGTTGTTGTGAAGTCCACATCAGATAACTCTTAAGGCACTTTGCAGAACTTAAGTGCTCTTATTACAGGGTCACAAAGCTAGGAAGATTTGAACCCAGACCTGGCTTTCTATCCAACCAGCTACCTCATGGCCCTTTGCTTATTATTGAACTGGTTGCATTCGGTAAATGGAAGGGGGCAGGGGTAGTCATCTTGCCCCCTCCACCCCACCTGGTTCTTCTCTCACCCCCAAACTTCCAGGATGGCCAAAGTGTCTTTGGCACTCTGATCTAGTGCCAGTCCTCCTACAAGCTCCTTGGCCAAAATCCCCAACCAACCCGGCTCCTCCAAACTTCCTTAATTAAGGTCCAGCTCCAGCTCTTTTTAGCCTTCCGATTCCATCAGATCCCAAACTAGGCGATCCAAGGAAGGAAGGAAAGCAGTTAACCCTAAGCCTTGGTTCCTTTGGGGTACAGTAACAAAACCGAGGAACAGCTGGGAAGGCAGGTTCCAATCCTGAATGTGCCACTCCCCAAGCACAAAAGCTTCACCCTCCCGCTGAAGGGGAATCTCCTCTCCCAAATCCTCAACAGGTGCTCCCCCAAGCTGGAAGTCGGCTCCTTTGGAGAACGGGCCTAGCTCACTTATGGCCAAGTGATCCCCTTCCCTTCCGATTAATTCCTCTCACCCCTATTTTCATCATTCATGGGGACAAATTGAGAACGTCTAGACAACCCTTAAATGAACACTTTCCCCCAGCTAAGTGTTCCTTTCAGCAGGCTAAATCATCCATCCCTTTCTCTTCTCTTCTCTTCTTCTAGTTCAGTCCGTCCACCTCTCCGTGACTTCACCTGGGGTGCTTGGCAAAGATCCTGGAGTAGTTTGGAATTTCCTTCTCCCCTTCATTTTACAGATGAGGCAAACAGACTTAAGCAATTTGCCCAGGGTCACGTAGCTAGTGCTTTAGGCTGGATTTGAACTCAGATCCTCCTGGATCCAGGCCCAGCTGTGGATACACTGTGCCACCTAGCTGCCTGAATTTCTCATTTTAGCACCTCAGAACTGCCTTCTTTTAAGACTTAGTCACCATCTAAATCCCCAAAGCCCACCCAGTTGTTTTTTAAAAAACTCTTTTACCGTCCATCTTAGAATTGGTTCCAAGGCAGAAGAGAGGTTAGGCAATGAGGGTGAAGTGATTTGTCCAGGGTCCCACAGCTGGCGAGTGTCTGAGGACAGATTGGAACCCAGGACCTCCCATCTCTAGGCCTGGCTGTCTATCCACTGAGCCACCCAGCTGCCCCCACAATGCTTTCACAGAAGGCATCCAGACTCAAAGAAATGAGCTGGTTCAGTAAATAGAGCTGCTCATCAGGATTTGGAAAAGAATGAAGATGGCACTGGCGGTGCCCATCCCCAAGCTGGGATGGCAGAAGGCCCCAGACCCATGGTAGGTGGGTGCCAAAGAAATCTCCTTTACTACAGTGTTAAACAGGCCGATTACCTGCTGCCCCAGGGGAAAGAAACCAAAACAAAAGCTCATCCCCAAGATGGCTGTTTAGGGAAGTGCCAGCCAGGGCTCTGCCCTCGGCCCCTCCCCCCAGGGCCACTGCTCACATCTCACAGGAAGCTCGTGAGGAAGGCTGGATCCAGGAGCGTCACCCTGCTGTAATGAGCATGGGCTCCATCCTACCAGGGGGTGTGGGAAGAGAGGCCACTTGATTCCTGTGCAGGGTGAAGGGCAGGGATGCAAAAGGGGAAAAGGACCGGGGAAGCTTTGGACCTCACAGCCCCTGGGTCTAGAGAAGTCACGGCAGCCGCTTTGATGAACAAAGTTTATTTCTCCAAGAGCAGCTCTGTGTGCACACAGGAGGGAACCATGCCCAGACAAAACCCAGAAGTACCCGCACTGGAGAGAACACAAGAGTCCTCATCCCAAGAAAAAAAGCACAGGGTAAAAGGAGCACCACGCCAGACCTTGAACCACAGCCCAAGCAAACAAGGGCCCTCTCCCCAGACTGCCAACCCTCTGTTCTTTCTGGGGAAGACAAGGAAGGAGAGATGAAGGTAGATTTGGGATGGGGGCAGGGGCAGCAAGAAGGGGCCCAATCACCTCCAGGCACTCTGAAGAAGAAGCTCTCTTCTTCCATCCCCAACGCTGGGGCTGTCCTCTGGATTCAGGGTAAGGCAAGCACAGGACTGGGGCTGGGGCTGCAGTTCTGTGGTCCAAGTGGGGGGAATGTCAAAAGCAGTTGTGTCAGCCTGGGGAAGGGCATGGGCCCCAAAACCAAACAAATGAGGGTTGCATGGAGCAGGGAGCACATCCCTGCCCTCCTCCCTTCCAAGGTGACCCAGAGGGAGGTGGCTGGTTGTACTGGGTAGGAATGGAAGCCAGCTGATGGAAGGAGAGGAACTTGGGGAGGAAGGACACCAACCCTTCACTCTCCTTTCTTGTTTGTAGGACCATCCACAGCAGCCTAGGAGGGAAAGAAACCAGAGTAGCAGAATGGCACAAGAGCTCCCAACTTCCCCTTGGTAGTGGAGGAGACTGTGCACCCGGGCCTACTTACTACCTGGGGCTCCTTCCTTTAACCCTGGCCCCAGCAGGCTAGTGCCAAACATCCTGTTTTCACCCCTTCCCCCAAGAAACATCCAGGCTGGGGGGTTGGAGGGGGTGGAGAACCGTCAGCCTTCTGAATCTCAAATCCAAGTTAAACCTTCAAAAGGGGAGGCTCTCCCCATCATCCCTGGCAGTAACTCCAAGTCTTGGAGCCTGTGGCTGTGATGTGGCTGCCAGGACCCAGCCAGGAGCCTGGTGACTGAGAAGGGGATTGAGTGAAGCCTGGGAAGACAGCCCGAGCAGAGGCTTCAGGAGGGGCTGGGAGGCTGGGCCCCCACTACCGCCGCCGACAGGGTGGGGCCAACTGGAAGGGACCAGACTCTCCTGTTTACCTTCTCAGAGCACTAGCAAGAACCAACTCTACCACCAACAGTCTCACCAGCCCCTGTACCCCCTGGACTAAGGCCCCACCCCCCAAAGCCTTTTGTGCCTCCAGCCAGTTAAGAGTAAGGGAGGGGTGGCAGAGCAAAAAGCTGTCACCAATGGGTAGCAGCTTCTTTCTACCCCCCCCCACTCCTCACCCCCCCTCCCCCCGTCCAGCTGAGCCATGCCATCCCAGCTGTGGCAAGAGCCCATAGGGTCAAAGAGGGCAAAGATAGGAAAGCAATAAACAACCCTGAAGGGCTCAAACTGCTTCCTTGGCTACTTCGGGGCTCAAGCTATGTCCTATCAGCTGATGCCCACTACGGACACCAGAACAGGGCAGCTGCCAAGGTGGGCACCTAAGGACCTCCATGGCCAACCAAACCATTGCTCCCAACCCCCCTACAGGCCAGGACTGGCCGTGACTGCCCAGAATAGCTGCTGGGGGCCTATAAATAACTCCCTACCCCCACCTGAGACAAGATCACTTGGGCTCCAGAGTCGGCCCTTGTGGTTTCAGAGCTATTTTGGGGTAAGTATGGGGGTATGTGGGAAAGCTGGCCCATACCCCAACCTGTCATGCCCATTTCTGACTCAAGAGAGGGCAGTGGCCTGCCATCACTTAAGCAGACCTTCCAGGCAAGGGGGAAGCTAGGAGCTGCTGAGCCCAGCTGTGTGACCAGAGGGAAGCACGGCTGGCTTTTTTCCTTTTGCTACATCCAAGGGGAAGGGCACACACAGACCTGCGGGGAGGGCCATGGAAGCCAGCAGACCAGTCAGTAGCAGGGGAGTGATGGAAGAAGATGAAATCCCTAAGGTGCTGGTTTCTCTGGGCTGGGCCACCCCCAACCCCCCACCCTATACAGCCTCAAAACCTGGAGCCAGTTTCCCCTTGTGTTGTCTGCTCTGTCCCAGCATTCGATCTGGGCACTTTAAACAACTTAGCTGGGAGGGCACAGCAAAGATGCAGAGACAGAGGTCTGAGGGGCTGCCTGAGCCCTCCTCTCTGGGATCAGCTGTCCCCTCCCTCCCTACGGAGCTTCACTGCAATCCTCAAGGCCATTTTGGCAGCCAGCCTGGGAAGGAGTCCTCAAACATGCCCTCCATCCACCACATGCGCTGGCTCCCATTCTTCTTTCACAGAAGTGCTGGCCCAGCAACTGGCATCACTTGGCAAAAGGGAGGGGTAGTGCTGTCTGGACCCCCCTGCGCCTCGGCTATCAAAGGCCCAGGGCAAACCAGCTTTCCTTTTCTTCTCTGAACTGCACTCAGTGTCCCAGGGGATGGGGACAGAATGCCCTGTGACCATCCCACTCCCACTCACATACCTGGAGGCGTGCATGCTCTTCCAGCAAACGGTCATATTCTTTGGTCAGCCCGTCTGACTGCTTGCGCATGGCCAAAGCCTCATTTTCTGCTTTCTCCAGGCCTTGGAAGGGGAGACAGATGGGAGACAAGTTAGGCTGGGAGGGAATGGTCTGTGGTCTCCAATGGAGAGGCTGGTAAGTCCAAAAGGAGCTTACGCAGGCCTTGGGGATCTGCAGGGTTGCCCCTTCCCCCTCCAGCACACGTATAACCTTAGAGGCTAGGGAGTGATGGCAAGGAAGAAAGAAGAAATGTGCCACGAGAAATCATCCCTGTACTACCACACAGCAATGCTCTGAAAGCCAAAGCCACAGGAACCAGGTGGCCACAGAATGTGTTGGCAACAGAATACCCCAAATCCACGAAGTCTGGAGGCAGTGGGGGTCAGGACAAAGAAACTGACCAAATGACCAACCAACCAATCAAGCCCTGGGCTTTTTGTACATTTAGTCCTGAGCTTGGCCTTGGAAGGCTCGTCTAGCCCACCTGCCATGGTAGGGGAAAAAAAGCCCATCATCTCTTAGGACTCTCCCCCACTGACCAGTGGGGAGCAATAATCAGAGACCTCAGGAAGAAAGCAGAAGCAGGCCAAAGCTGGTGGGAGGAGATAGAACAGATGGAATGAGAATTGGGATGCTTGGAGCCAATCGGGATTTATGAGAAACTCCACGGTCCACTTCCTTCCTGAATTTCTCCCTTTCTTCATGGCCTTTGAGCCTTTCTCCTTCCACCTTCAGCACTCTACCCCAACACCCTTTTCTGTTCTCAGCTCTCCCTTGGCACAGCCCATTTACACTGTGTGCTCCTGCAAAACATCATTCGCCTTTCTGTACCCACTGGCACTGCCAGCCCCTGGCCTCTGCTTGACATTGCTGGGTCCCAGGATATCTTGGCGTGGTCAGTAAATGGGGTGGGGGTGGGGGTGGCCTGGCAGGAAAAAGCAAGGGGGCAAACTCCCAGCGGGCAAGCTGGGGAGTTTTTCTTCCCCAGCTTCCCGGAACAGGGGGGCAGCCCAAGGGCCAAGCTCTTACTTCGCTTGTTTACAGCCAACTCTTGAGTCAGTTTCTTGAGCTCGGCCTTCAGGTTTTTGTTCTCCGCCAGCACTTCATCTTTCAGGTCCAATTTGCCAACCCCAGTGCCAGCTCCCTAGGAAGAGCACCACAGAGGCTGGGGTTACTCAGCTTACAGGGCATAACCAGACCCACCCTTCAACAACTCCCAATTGTGTTGCCATGGTAGGGAGTAAGGGAGGAAAGCCTAAGCCACTGGTCCTCCTGAGCGGGCCAAGAGGAAGTCTTGCCCATGGTCTTGATTTCGAGTCATTCTTGCTTTCGGGCTGTGGGGAAGGTGTAAGCAAGCCATTTACTCTCTCTCATGACCCCCATAACCAATGTGTTGGCAAGACTCTAACAGCTCTCACATCCATTTGCCTTTTCTCCTGACACTGACCTGCCCAGTCCTGTCATTACTGCCACAGCCTGCCTCATCTCTTCCCACTGCAATCCATCCTCCATTGAGCTGTCAAATTGATTTTCCTAGAACTCGGGTCTAGCCATGTCCCACCTACACCACCCCACCCCCAGCCCCCTCAAGCAACTGCAATGACTCCCTATCACCTCCAGGATCAAATATAAAATCCTGTGTGATACTCAAAGCCTTCCATCACCACCCCCACTCCCCCCTCCAGGCTTCTGATGCTATTCAGCCCAATATACTCTGCAACCTAGTGACACTGTACTGCATGCCTGGAATGTTCTCTGCCCTCCCTGGCTTCCTTCAAGCCTCAGCTTAAATCCCACCTTCTAGGGGAAGCCTTCCCTCATCCCCTTTCATGCTCCTGCCTTCCATCAGTCAATAGAGTCAATAAATATTGATTCTGTGCCTACTAGATACCAGGCTCTGTGCTAAATGCTAGGGATCCAAAAAGAGGCAAAAGAGAATCAATCCCTGCCCCCCGAGGATTACCCCCAATCGAACAGCACTTAATGCTGTTAACTGAATATGGCAGGGTGACCCTATATCCCAGAGTAAGGACCAGACCCTTCCCAGGAGAAGAAGCAACTTTCCTTCCCCAATCAATGGGCCTACTAGCAGGATACCCATCCTAGGCCCCTATCATCACAGCAAACAAATCCCATTATATTGTTCTCTGCCTCTGACTATCCACTTCAGTCAAGATAACTTCATGTGAAACATCCATTTAGCCCTTCAGCCAAGAAAATCTTCAAGAAAAAGATTGACCCAACACAACTGCGGGCACTCATTACTCATGGCAGCCATCTCAGTCCTCAGGGATTTAGATCTACCCTAGCTTAGCAGTCAGATCCCTCCACCATATCAGGGATTTGCCAGTCCAGGGATGAGAAAAAGAGAACCCTGGATCCTAGCAGTATCATCCCCTGTTGCTGAAGCTGATACTTATTTTCACTAGACTGTCGTCTAGCTAGAATGGATTTGGGCCCATTGGCTCCTATTTCTAGTCCAACTTCTTACAGTTCCCAGTAAAAGGCAGCGCGCACACACACACACACCAGCCAGGCTGCTGGCTCACTGGTTTGCCTCAGAAAAAGCCCAGAGGTGTGCTGGAACCAGCTGGGACCAGCTACCAAAAGCCAATTGACAAATTGGGCCTCAATTTATTGCTCTGTTGATTGTCTAAACCAGGGGTGGGTAAACTACAGTCCCACTGCTCCATGAGTTTGTGCAGGTTGCTTTTGTACTATGCCTGCCTGAGCTAAAAATGGTTTTTACTTTTTGAAATAAAACTTTTGATTTCATTAAAAAATATTCATGGGCCTTCAGGCTAGAGAGTTTGCCAATCCCCGAGCTCAACTTAAGAAAGTGATGAAGAATCCATTAATAATGCAGAATAAAAGTATTTCACGTACATGGTCTTCCCCAAGATACGGCTGTTAAACATTTGCCAGTACGCCCTTGGAAAAGAATCCTAGGGAGTAAGGAAAAGTGGAAAAGAAAGGGGAGGGGGGAGGTGTCCTGCCACCTCAGTGATGGAAACCTTAGAGCTGAATCACTGGGGCACCTGGGAATGAGTCAACACCACAGGAAACAGCCCACCCAGTCAGGCAGGCTTCTTGGGTCTTTCCACAGGCCAGCGGTTTTACAAGATGTTGTCGGGAGGGACATTTCCAGGCAGTATGAGGCGAGGCCACTTGGAGTCCTGGCAGCTGTAGCCAGAGCAGGAGCCCTTGTGCCCAGCCGATTGCTCGAGGCTGCCCACCTGGCACAGCCCCAGGGTGTCATGTGGTGAAGGGAGGGGCCAGAACTCACCTTCTTCAACTTGTCATTCTCTTCTATGTATTTCTTGGCGGCTTCACTGGCACCCTCAGCCTGTTTTTTGAAGGCCTCGTTGGAAGCCAACAGTGTGGCCTGCTGGGAGATAAGGGTCACCAGGCGTCTGAGCAGACTACAATTGTTTAAAAAGAAAGAGGATGATATTAAAAAAAAGGAGCTGGAAAGGGAGAGAGATGTCATGACCTTGTCTCAGTGGGGCACACTGTCCCCCACCTTCTCTCCAGCCCTGACACTTCTGGGTGAAGGGGAAGGTTCCTGCAGCATCCCTAACAAGGCACCCACTGTCTCAATTTATATCTGAGTTTGGGGAGGGGGGGGAGAGAGAAAGAGAGGGAGATAAAGACAGAGAGAGAGGGAAAGAAAGAGAGAAAGGGGAGGGGGAAGAGACGGAGGAAAGGAGAGCACATGTTTGCGGTCAAAGGGCTGGGAAGCAATCTCATCTCATTACAAATAGAGCTACCTGAAGGTCTGGGTCCAAGAGCTCACCAGGGTACCTAAACATCATCAGACTGAGCCCCTGATATTGGATTTCTCAGGGAGGGAGAAGACACACACCAGGGTCCTTGGAGATGAAGTGGGAAGTGAGGATCAGAAGCACTTACAGCCCAGGCCTGTTGATATCTATATATATCATCTAGGCCTCCTGGGTCTGGGAAGAGTTGCATCGGGCATTCCCAAGGAGAGTGGAGAGGATGCTTCTTTAACTCCCACAGGAGCAGGCCTGCTTTGTGTGGTGAGGGAAGGGCAGCAGCCCCTTAGACTCCACTTTAACTTCCCATCCCAAACTTCACAGCAGGCTAAAGTCTGATTAGCAGAAAGCCATCCCAGGAAGCGCAGTCTTCGGGGCAGCATCAAAAACAACAATGCAGGCCCAGGGCCCAGTCTGGCTGAGCTGCCTCCCTCACCCTCCTCCTGTCCCCAATCTTGGTCGTCTGTGAGAGACTTAAGGATTCCCCCATTTCCCTGAAATCTGGGGAGACACTTCTTTGCCCTCCTAATTTGGGGAGCCATTTCTTCCACACACAGTTGGGGGGGAGGGAGAGATTTGCTGGATTTCTCCCCTCCCATTTGGCAGAAGGACACAAAGGTCACAGTAGGAGTGAGCAAGAAGGCTTTGCTTCTCAAGTCCATTCTCAGAAAGGGATAGCGAACAAACAGAAGAACTGCAACAGGCCAAAAAAGTGAGGCCTGAGCTATGGCACTGGTGGGAGGCAGGGGGCAGTGCTCACTTGGGATCTCTGCCACCCTTTTCCTTCTTCCTTCTCCCCACGCCCAACAAATGCTCACCTCTTCTTGGTGGATTTAACAGGGAAAAACCCTTCCAAAATGAAGATGTGGGAGATTTCCCCAACACTACCCCCACCCTTCCCAGTGCTTGGCTTTGCCCAGCCTTGGACAGCACTCAGAAGACAGGAGTGGGGGTGGGTCATGGAGGAACCCCCTGCCTTTGCCTTTTCATGAATTAACAGCTACTCAGCCACATCCCAAGTCAGGGGTTCAGGAACCAGGGGGGCTCCTCCAGGAACAGGCCTAGGGCTGGCCAAATTGCTGCCATCTGGCAAGACCAGTGAGTTTCCAGTGACATGTACCCTCTAAAATTAGCGGGCTCTGGGATCTCGTGGCCCAAGGCTCAGATTTCCCCAACTCAGGTTGTAGGACCCCTACTCAGCCAGGCCCTTAGGCCCAAAGGCCTTCCACCAGGCCAGGCTGAACTGCTTAGGAGCCACCAGGCCACTGTCTCATTCATCTACACACAAAGAGGAGGCCTGGAACCAACCACTAAGGGGGAGGGGGGGCAGCGGGGAGGTTGGCGCAGTGAAGGCAAGAGATAGATGGGGACCACAGGGATTGGAAAGGCAGCCATGTCTGAGTCACATTAGCCCCCGTTCTGCCAGCACAAAGCCCTCTGTGGCTCCAGTACAGAGGGAAAGATGACGCCAGGCCTGGAGGACCACCCCCTCTATGGAGGAAGCAGGGGACATCGGGGTGCCACCTGGTGGCCAAGATCAGAACCAGCAGGCACTGAAGGAACTTGGAGGGCCAGGCGCGGAGCTGCTGAGCACAGACAGCATTGCCCTCCCCTTCTTGAACAAGTGGCTGGCATGAGAAGTGTTCGAGAACACTGGTAAGTGGCCAGAGGTACATTGTTAAGAGGCCTGGGTCAGGCAGTGGCAGGAGCCCATCATGTGCAGGGGCGGGGGGGACAGACTCAGCCAATCCCAAGCCCAAGAGCTCCCCTCTACCCCCTTCCCTGTCCCTGCCAAACCAAGCCAAGGTGAAGCCTCGTCTCCCCACCATCCATCCCTTTGATTTTTCCAGAAAAATCAAGGCCATCCGTCTTGGCCTTTGGCTCCTCCAAGCCCCTCACGCTCCTCTCTTCAATCTGGGGAAGACATAACCCTACATCTCACCAAGGGCCACTTAGGGTCCTGACCCCATATGTATGAAAAGTGCTCTACAGCTTACCCTGTAGCCAACTGGGCTGTCCCCACGGCCTTCAAGTGGGTTTTGGTCTCCTCAGATAGATACTTCCCTGACTGGACTCTGCCATGCTCTTAAATTATCATCCAGGGGGGCAGCTAGGTGGTTCAGTGGTTAGAGCCAGGCCTGAAGACTGGAGGTTCTGAGTTCAAATCTGACCTCAGACACTTCCCAGCTGTGTGACCCTGGGCAAGTCACCTACCACCCATTGCCTAGCCCTTAGCATTCTTCTGCCTTGGAGCCAATACACAGTATTGATTCCAAAACTGAAGGTAAGGATTTTTTGCTCTGTGTGTGTGTGTGTGTATTTTTAAGTTATCCATCTCTCTACCCCATAGCACAATTAAACTCATGGAAAAAGCTATCTAGAGGACTGCTGGAGGTTGAGACGTGAGAGAAGAAGGGGCTTCTGGGCCCTCAGGCTGAAGTTGTGCTCTCCGAGGTTGGCCAAGTCCTTCTCAGGCCTTTTCTCCTGCCACTTAGCCATCACTTCTGACAACTATCACCCACTCCCTCCTATTTTCCGCAACGCTATTTATCTGTTTTTCCCATTACCTGACGTTATCGGAATCTTTTTCTGAGATATCACCTACCTTCCAACCTGAGGCGTACCCTCAAGGCTCTCTCCTGAGCCACCTTCTCTTCATAGCCACATAGCCAGCCCTCATCTGTCTCCTAAACTCCAGTTCTATGCCATCAGCTACCAGGCAGATCTCTCTCCAGGGATGTTCCATCTGTATCTTGAACTCAGCATCTCAAACTGAACTCGCCCCCAAACTTCCTTATTTCCTTCTAGTTAACCAGATTCATAATCCAGAAGTCTTCCTTCTTTGTTGCCCCTATATCTGATCAGTTGCCAAGCCTTATCAAACGTACCACCACCACCTCCCAAGTCACACTCACTGGGTCAGCACTTTAGCTCAGAGTCCTGTCACATCCAACCCGGACTACTGTAACAGCTTCCTCATTGGTCTCCCTGTCTCCAGTTTCTCCCTATACCAATCCATCCCCCACACAGATGCCAAAAGAATCTTCCTAAAGCACAGGTCTGATCATGTCACTCCCCTCCTCAGAGATCCCTTGGGGTTGTCTTAATGCCCACTTGTTGTCTTAATGCAAACTCCTCTGAGCAAGGGCATTGCAGGCCCTTTGCAATTGGGCTCCAGCCCATTTTTGCAGACATGTTTCCCATGATTCCTTTTCCTGTACTCTGTTCAGCTAGACAAGCCTACTTGCTCATTCCCAAACATTCCACCTCTCTTCTCCATTCCTGTGAATATAGGCTGTTCCCCATGCTGGAAATGTAGTCCCTCCCTCCCCTTCTGTTTCTTAGAATCTGTAGCTTCCTGCCAGGCTCAACTAGGACACTTTTCCTAGGGAATCTTTTGAAGTTCTTCTAGTGGTCTGTCTTGTCTCTCTATACTTACCTGTTGGGAGGTTCCCATTTCCCACCTGCCACCTGGGGGAAGGAACACCTCAGGGCTGTTTTCCAAGTACGCACAATACCTTATTCTACACAGCAAGTATTCAATATCTGTTGGAACCCCTATTTTACATATGGAGATGATGGAAAGGGAAGGGTCACAATATAGCCACCTTTTCCAAATTACGAACTCAAAGAAGCCAATACAGAAAGTTGGTTGGTAACATCTATGGTCTTACCTAAAAGGCCTTGATACAGGCCCTAGCCTGTAGGCCCAGAGCCAGAGGAAATAGCTGGGCTGGATATGAATGCCCATTATGAAAAGCACAAGGAAAAAAGGATGAGGAAAGAGGTAGCCAGGTAGACTACAGGGGAGAACATGGGGTCAAAATGAAAGCAGGGAGGAAGGGCTGGAGGAAGACTTGAGAGCAAGCAGGCAGAATGATGAGAACAACTGTTCTCTCCATCTCCCTAGGAAAGCTCACATGGCCAAAAAATCAAGCCATTCCTCAATTGATAAATGGGCAAGAGACATGAATAGGCAGTTTTCAGTTAAAGAAATCAAAACTACTAATAAGCACATGAAAAAGTATTCTAAATTTCTTATAATCAGAGAAATGCAAATCAAAACAACTCTGAGGTACCACCTTACATCTAGCAGATTGGCCAATATGGTAGCAAAGGAAAGTAACGAATGTTAGAGGGGATGTGGCAAAATTGGGACACTAATGCATTGCTGGTGGAGTTGTAAATTGATCCAAACCATTCTGGAAGGCAACTTGGAACTATGTCCAAAGGGAGCTAAAAGACTGTCTGCCTGGATTTGTACCCCATAGATAATAGGGAAAAACACGCACACAAAAATATTCATAGCCGCGCTCTTTTGTTGTGGCAAAAAATTGGAAAATGAGGGGATGCCCTTCGATTGGGGAATGGCTAAACAAATTATGGTATCTGTTGGTGATGGAATACTATTGTGCCCAAAGGAATAATAAAGTGGAGGAATTCCATGTGAACTGGAACAACCTCCAGGAATTGATACAGAGTGAGAGGAGCAGAACCAGGAGCACATTGTACACAGAGACTGATACACTGTGGTACAATTGAATGTCATGGACTTCTCTACTAGCAGCAATGCAATGACCCAGGCCAATCCAGAGGAACTTAGCAGAAATGCAGAAGAAAAACAGCTGCTTGATCACAAGGGTCGATGGCGATATGACTGGGGATGCTGACTTAAAAAGATCACTCTATAACCAGTGGAATCATGCGTCGGCTATGGGAGAGGGAAAGGCGGGGGGGGGGGGGGGGGGGGGGGAGGGGAGGAAAAGAAAACGATCTTTGTTTCCAGTGAATAATGTATGAAAACGACCAAATAAAATAATATTAAAATTAAAAAAAAAAAAGATCACTCTATTATAAATATTAATAATATGGAAATAGGTTTTGAACAATGATACATGTAAAACTCAGTGGGATTGCTCAGGAAGGGGGAAGGGAGAAGGGGAAGGAAAGAATATGAATCATGTAACCATGGAAAAATATTCTAAATTAATGAATTAAATAAATTTCAGAAAGATCATTCACATGCCTTACTTTCTTGGGTGGAGGAGACCCTGTCTCTGATTCTTTTTCCATCCATGGTACTGCCATTCTTCTAAATCACCTGAGCTTAAAACCCCCATCACCCTTGATTTCTCCTTTCCTCTCTTCCAGGCCTCCATCCCGCCAGATGGTGAGCTCTGCTGCTTCTATCTCAAGAATTTCTCCCAAATTCATCTACCTTTTTTTCTGAAAAGGCCCCCTCTTTTCTCATTGAAACAACCATGAGCTCATTTCAACTAGCCACTACTCACTCCCAAATCTATCCTGTGCTTTCTGGCCTCACTCTCCTCAAGTATTCCCTCCTTGGCCTAGAATGCCACACTCACAACCAAATCTCTACTGACTGGGACCCAACCCCTTCTTTCAAGGTTCAGTCCACCCCTCACCTGCTATCTCTTCAGAGAAACAGAATACTTGTATCCCTCTCTCATTCATGAGCTTCCATTTTAATTCCTATTAGGAGCACATTACTGCACAGAGCTCACTTCTACTCAGTTTGAAGTTCCTTCAGGGCTAAGGACTGAATCTTCTTGTCCTTATATCTCACAGCCTGGCAAGTACAGGCCCTTGAGTATCAAGTTCCAAAATGCAAGGCTTACATTAGATCAGTAGTTCCATGAACTTAAAATATGCATACGTATGTATATAAATATCTCAATATCATTAGTTCCCTTTTTAACCTTATTGTTTTTACTTTATGCATTTAAAACCATTCTGAGAAGTGATCTCGAGGCTTTACCAAGCTGCCAAAGGGATCCACGAGCCAAGGTTCGGAATCCTTGGTCTAGTTGATCTGAGGTCCTTCTAGCTCAAACGTTCTGGGATTCTGAGGGCTTAGGTCCAACTCGGGGGCAGGGGAGTAGTAACTTAGATCCCCAGGGAAGGCTGGTTCCCTGTTCCTCAGGAGGTGCCTTGAAGCTCGCTTATAGCAATATGACCCAATTTGATGATTAGAGGGGACCTCGGGGGTTATCTAGCACAATCTGGCTCTGAAAAAGAGCCTCTGCTGCAATATCCACACCAAGCTGCCGTATGGTCTTTTCTGGAAGCCTTAGGTGAGCCTATGTCCAAAGGTGGTATTGAGGGGCAGCTCAAATCAATCTGAATTTGTCTCTGAAGCGTTCCTCCATTGCTCCAAGCTCTACCCTCTGAAGTCAAGGAGCAGAAGTCTAATCCCTCTTCCATGAGAGCTATCAGTATGTATTTAAGTGGAGAGATGGGGATAGCTAGATAGCTCAGTGGATTGAGAGCCAGGCCTATAGATGAAACGTCCTGGGTTTAAATCTGACCTCAGATACTTCCTAGCTGGGTGACCCTGGACAAGTCACTTCACCTCCATTGCCTAGCCCTTACCACTCTTCTGCCTTGGAACTAATCCACAGGATTGATTCTAACATGGAAGGTGAGGGTTGTTTGTTTGTTTATCCAAGTTCATTCATTTCCTGGGGCATCTAGATCAGTCTCGTTAGAGAGATGCCTTTTTTCTACACTTTCTGGAGAGCTCCCCACACCTCCTGGCCCACTTCTTCAATGGAATTTTAGGCCATGGGGTCCTACCTAGCTTGTCTCCGACACCTTTGAAATCTACTCTCCTGCAATCTAGGAGCTGGGACTGGCTTCCTCCTTGTATCTACTACAAAAATTCAAGATTTCCCACTCAAGTGCCCAGGTTCTCTGAGCTGAGGAGAAAGCACTTGGTTTCCTAATACCGAAGAAATTGTAGGGTTTCCACTACCAGGCAAAACCTGTCACCAGAGTGCCACCTACTGGACAGCAAATGAGCTCACCCAGTCTGCTGTGGCGGAGGGCTTGGCCTTTGCCTATCTCTGATCTTCCTTTATCAGGCCTCCATATGTACTGACCACATTATAATTTGCCTTATAACGCCAAGGACCTCTAGTCATCTCAGTACCCTACAGACAAAAGGTGTTTAATAAAGGTATTAAAAAAGAAAAAAACAAGCAAACCCATAAGAGCCTATTTAGGTTGCAAACCTGCATTTGAGCACCTGGGAAGCTATGTGAGGGTAGCTACAAGGAATTAGGAGATGGGGATAAGCAACTTGGGACCATGATTCCTGTTCTAGGATCCTAGAAATGAGGGACAAATATTAGTAGAAAGGATGCATTCCAAAAACTTAGGAGAAACAAGGGGCTCCAAAGGGTGTACCTGACACCTCGCCGGAGCAAAGGATTATAGCCAACAGAATTGAAGCTCCTTGAGGGTAGAAACTAGGTACCACCTTTGTATTTTGATCTCAGAAAGTCTCAAAGGTAATGGGAGAAAAACCCAGCAGTCCAGCTCTGAGTCTAATATAAATGGCAGAGCCTACTTCACTGGCCAAAGTTTGGCCTGGGAAAGAATGCACCAAAGATTGAGCAAGAAATGCAAAACATCTAAGGAAGCAGGAGAACGGGAAACAAGAGCTTTGGATAAAGTTTCTCAGATAAAGTATCCATCAGATAAAAAGCATTCCTCAAGTCCGGGGGGGGGGGGGGTCACACAGACAAATCTTTAGGAAAGTAAAGCCTCCCAATCTGACAAAAACTGCTGAAGAAATTGCAAATCAGTCTAGTAGAAATTTGGTTTAAACCACTATCTCAGATCACACTCCACCATAAACTCCAAACGAATATGAGTGAAATATTTTTTTTCAAATACCTATAAAAATGAGAAGAGAAGCAGACGATATGCCACCTTTCAATTATCTGAAGCATATGTATTGTTGTTTTCTTAACCCCTTACTTTCCATCTTAGAATCAATACTCTGTATTGGTTCCAAGGCAGAAGAGCAGTAAGGGCTAGGCAATGGGGGTGAAGTGACTTGTCCAGGGTCACCCAGCTAGGAAGTGTCTGAGGCCAGATTTGAACCTAGGACCTCCTGTCTCTAGGCCTGGCTTTCAATCCACTGAGCCACCCAGCTGCCTCCAGCTCATGTGTTCTTAATCAAAGAGACAGAATCCCAGTACAAAGAGTGGTGCTATGTGATCAAAGGCTACAGACGACAATTCTCAAAGGAAGAAATCCAAAACTATTGACAGCCATAGAAAACAAAACCTCAAAGTACTAGTAAAAGAAAGACAGGGTACCCCAAACATCTTAGTGCAGTTTTAAGGGAAGAAAGCTTAAAGCTATTCATCTTTTGTCTTCTTTGGCACTCTTGGGCATGAAATAAAAAGCTGTTTTGATTTATACAAGGTATTACAAAAGTCAGTGCACTTGAAAAGACTTCTTACTATCAGTTCTAAGACAGAAGAACAGAAAGGGCTAGGCAATAGGGATTAAGTGACTTGCTCAGGGTCACATAGCTAGGAAGTATCTGAGGCCTGACTTGAACCCAGGACCTCCTGGCTCCAAGCCTAGAACTCTATCCACTGTGCTACCTAGCTACTTCTGAAGTCAGCACACTTTTAGACTAAGAAAGGATATGGGAAGAAAAGAGACACTGATATACTATTGGTAGAATTGTTAATTGGTCTAACAATTCTGGAAAACAAATTGAAATTATACTCCAAGTCATAGCCTTTGACAGAGCAAAAGTACTACTAGAATATTCCCCATGGAGGTCAAAGATAGAGGGGAAGGTTCCATATACACAAAAGCGTTTACAGCAGCATTTTGGATATGTGCTGCAAATGTAAGAAAAAACTATGCCATAAGAAATTAATATGAACAATTCAGGGAAATTTGGGAACACTCAAGTGAACTAATGCAGAGTGGAATAAGCAGAAACAGGAAGATTTATACTAGACCAAAATGTAAAGACTTCCCAACTCTAGGACAGCTAGGTGGTTGAGTGAATAGAGAGCCAGGTCTGGAGATGGGAGGTGCTGGGTTCAAATCTAGGCTCAGACACTTCCATAGCTAGGTGATTCTGGCCAAGTTACCCAACCCCCATTGCCTAGCCTTTAAGGTCTTCTGCCTTGAAACTGCTATTTACTGTTCTAAACCAGAAAGTAAGGGTTTAGGAAAAAAGACTTCCCAACTTTGATTAATGCAGTGCCCGTCCCTTCCCACATAACGAGGCCTGGCCAATGAGTTGATTTGTTTGGCTTGATTATATTTATTTGTTAAAAGAGAGGGTAGGAAAGTGGTCATTGAGAAGGGGGAATTAAAAGCATAAAATGATCATTTTTTTAGGTGTTGGCATAAAGATGTAAAGTAAAAACAAAAAAAAATGTCTCCAAAATAATACACCAAGTGTGCCCCTCACCAAAACAACCATGAGCTCATTTCCCTCCCAAATCTACCCTGTGCTTTCTGGCCTTACTCTGCTCAAGCATTCCCTCCTTAGCCTAGAATGCAACCAAATTTCTACTCAAACACCCCCCCCCCCCCCCAGCATCCCAAGTCAGGAACTAACAGGCAGGACAAATTCATTCCTTCAACTGTCTGCCCTTTGATCCAGCCATAGCACTGCTGGGTTTGTACCCCAAAGAGATAATAAGGAAAAAGACTTGTACAAGAATATTCATAGCTGCGCTCTTTGTGGTGGCCAAAAACTGGAAAATGAGGGGCTGCCCTTCGATTGGGAAATGACTGAACAAATTGTGGTATCTGTTGGTGATGGAATACTATTGTGCTCAAAGGAATAATAAAGTGGAGGAATTCCATGGAGACTGGAACGACCTCCAGTAATTGATGCAGAGCAAAAGGAGCAGAACCAGGAAAACATTGTACACAGAGACCGATACACTGTGGTACAATCAAATGTCATGGACTTCTCCATTAGTGGCAGTGCAGTGATCCTGAACAACCTGGAGGGATCTAAGAGAAAGAACATTATCCACATTCAGAGGAAAAACCGTGGGAGTAGAAACACCGAAGAAAAACAACTGCTTGATCACATGGTTCGATGGGGATATGATCGGGGATGTAGACTCTAAAGGATCACCCTAGTGAAAATATCAATAATATGGAAATAGGTCTTGATCAAGGACACATATAAAACCCAGTGGGATTGCATATTGGCTACAGGAAGGGAGAGAGGGGAGGGAAGGAAAGAATATGATTCTTATAACCAAGGAATTATGTTCTAAATTGACTAAATAAAATTTAAAAAAAAAAAAATTCATTCCTTCATTCCTGCTTGTCCAGAAGAGGGAGCCACTAAAGGAGGAAAACAGGTAAGGCCATGAAGCCCATCCATCAAAGAGAAACAGGCCTACAAAATTACCATTAGAGTTCTCTGTCCATATCAGAGGCTATAAATCCCCATCTATGCCTCTTTGGAGAAATCAATTTGACTATTATTTTGTATTTTACACCAACAAAATTTCCCCTAGTATCCCTACCTCTCCCAGAGAGCCATTCCAAGTAACAAATATCTTTAAAGAAAGAAAATAACCAGGGGCTCCTGGGTGGCTCAGTGGATAGAAAGCCACGCCTGGAGAAGGGAGGTCCTGGGTTCAAATGTGGCCTCAGCCACTTCCCAGCTGTGTGACCTGGACAAGTCACTTAACTCCCATTGCTTAGCCCTTACTACTCTTCTGCCTTGGAACCAATACTCAGAATTGATTCTAAGAAGGAAGGCGAGGGCTTAAAAAAAAAATCTAAAAAAATATGCAGTGTTCTACACTTACTTCTGCAGAGGAGTAGGGTGGGGGACATCTTCTATCTCTTCTGGGGGGAAGGGGGTTGTAATTTTGTAGCATTCACTTCTGACTGCTTGCATTTTATTTGCTTAGTTCTAAATTGCTTTCCAAAACGGTACACATCATAATCCATGTCTAATCCAGATGGACTCACTTGTCGGCACTGGGAAGGGAAAAGGAAAGGAAGGGAAGGAGGGAGATAAAGTTCAATCACGTAACTTGGGAAAACTTGTGTGGAGACTTGTTATAGTAATATGTAATTGGCAATAAATTAATTAACTAAAAAAAATTACTTTCCAAAGTGGCTATACCGATTTGCAGTTCCACTAACAACACATTAGTGTGTCTATCTTTCCACATCGCCTCCAACACTGCCTACTGCCATCTTTTTTCATTGTTCCCAATTTGCTGAGTTTGAGGTGAGCGAATCATCAGGGGTGAGTCGAATTCTTTCACATGATTATTAATAGTTTTCTGTTCTTCTTTAGGGAACATTTCGTTCATATCCTCTGATCCCTTATTTATGGAGCAATGGTTTTTGGCCCTAGGCCTTTTTATATTCATGTGGGTAGAAAATAAAGTTATCAGAAATTCCAAGGGAAGAAGAGTCCGTGCAGTTTTGAAAACAAGCAACTCGCCAAGGAGCTAGCCAAGAATCTAAGACCACTTTTCAGAAAAACCCCAAATCTCTGACTAGACCTTTAAAGGTTTAAACTAATGAATACAGAGCATAGGAAGACAAAAGTGAAGTAAGCAAACCAGGGGGGAAAAACAGGAAGAACAAAATAATATTTGAAGCTTAATGCTGCAAAATTAAATAGACCAAATTGGGCCCCAAAGGAAAGGCAAAAATATCTACACCCTCCTCTTTGAAGTTCTTTGCAGAGGTGGGGAAGGAATTTGGAACACATGATAAAAGACTTTTTCTGTGTCAACTAGTTTTGTAAAATAGGTTTCCCCCTCTCTTTGTAGGGGATGATTCTTTGGGAGAAGGAACACTCATGGAGAAAGGCAGATGCCATGAAAACAAAAGCTAACCAAAATCCATTTTTTTTTAAAGTATGAGATTTCGATTTAGCCAAGAAGAGTTCAAGAGGAAACTCCACACAAGAAGGCCTAATCAGTCACCACTGTTAATAAAAGCAAATTTGGCAACCAGATGGTTCTATGTAGATAGCACAGTCAGACAGCTTTGACAAAAATCTGGACTTAATGGTCACTGATCGCCTATACCCTCTTCTCTTCCAGAAAATCTGGCAATGAATGACTGTCAGGAATCTCCTAGCTGACAAAGCTGTATAGCAATGGGGAGTAGCAAATGAACTGTTAGATTTCAAAAGTTGGGACAAAGGTCTACAAAGATCAAGCCAGTATTCTGCGCTTGGGAGGTGTAGTCAGGGATGGCAATGGAGACAAAAGGTTTCTCAGTGGATAGTGCTCGGGCTGGAGGCAGGAAGACTTGAATTTAAATCTGGTCTCAGACACTTACTAGCTGTGTGACCCTAGGCAAGTCACCTAACCTGTTTGCCTTAATCCATTAGAGAAGGCAATATCAAACCACCCCCATATCTTTGCCAAGAAAACCCATGAATACTATTTTTACAACATGGTCCACAGGGTCACAAAAAGTTGGACATGACTCAACAACACCAAAGTGGAGGCAAAAATTCTGACAAAGGAACTAGGAGATCCACTAGTGAAACATGAAGCCCTGAGAAAAGAATTTGTAAGGGCATCTAAGTGGCTCGGTGGAATGGCCTAGAGTCCAGGAGGACCTGGGTTCAAATCTGACCTCAGACCCTTCCTAGCTATGTGACCCTGGGCAAATCACTTAACCTCAATCACCTAACCTTTGCTTCTCTTCTATCTTACCTTGTCTACCAAGACAAAAAGTAAGGATTTTAAAAAGAATGAAAAGAACCTGTGAAGATATAGTGATCTGACCAGATCCCTGGAGAACCTTGAATCCAAGGCACAGTGAGAACTTGAAGAAGGGTAGGCAAAAGTATAAAGAGACTAGAAGTGACCTAGCAGGAGGTAGCCTAGTCAAGTTTATTTTCTTTCTTTACAAAAACAAAAAAAATCTAACCTTCCATTTTAGAATCAAGTATTGGTTCCAAGGGAGAAGAGTGGTATGGGCTAGGCAATGGGGGCCAAGTGACTTGCTCAGGGTCACCCAGCTAGGAAGTGTCCAAGGCCACATTTGAACCCAAGACCTCCCATTTCTAGGCCTGTCTCTCAACCCACTGAGCCACTTGGTTGCCCCTCATTTATTTTGCCAAGTTCATAAGACAAGAACTTTTAAACTGAGCATCAAAAGTGCCAAGCTAAGGGGAGGGATGAAAAATGACAAAGCACCAATTACTACTTACCGATTTATAGAGACCAACTGAACCCAGATTGTAAACAAGCCTCAGTGAGAGTTTAGGAATTGTGGATCTGGAAGACTGAGCGCCACTTCAGGACCCAGACCTATGCCCTGGGCGGAGACTTCATTCCTACTTGAAAGATCAATTTGTCTTTTGAGGTCTAAAGAATAGGAAATCTGTTCAAGCTATATCCATCTAGATCACCAAAGAAAAGCCGATCATCAGAGTACTGGAGCCTAGCTAAATTTGGAAAGGCTCTCATCAAAGAAGGCTGGCCACAACACATGAAGACTGTCTGTGGCACAGGACTGAAATCTGTCAGGAGGCAATGCCTATCCCAAGATGGTCAGGGAAAACCAGGCCTTGGTTAGCCACAAGATAGATATAGAAGACTACATACAAGATACCTCCCCCTTTGGGGTGAATATTCTCACAGAGGCTATTAAGACCCTACAATTGGAAGCAACTTCCCCACAGAAGAACCTGGTCTTTGGTACATCAAGATTCTAGGTGTATTAGAGAAAGGGAAGAACAAACAAAACAAAACCTATCTCAGAAAGGCTGAGAGTCCTTGGCAGCTTCACTGATGTCACCATTTTTAGCTCAGTTAAGGAAATACATCTGGGCCATTTATAGATTCTTCTCTAGGTCAGGCAGAAAAAAGGGACAGCTATGAAAGCTAACTGGCACTGAACCAAGGCCCACAGTAGAAGCAGCAAAATCACCTGCTTGGATACCAAGGAGGAAGCAATTCAAAAGTAGGGAACCCCAAAGACAAAGAAAGGGGCTAGGCTAGGCTCTGTGGATCTGACATACATCCCCCTTTTAGTTTATAGCCCACAGCCCATCAACATCTACCCCAGCCTGGATTTTTCTTGGCTATAAGCCTGACTTGGACCCAAGGGTCTAGAAAGTATTGCCAATTTAAAATCCAGTTTTCTAGGGGCTGAAAATCCCCAGTTATTCTAAGAGATTTTTAGCAGCATTCTACTCTAAACCATGGTTTGTAGTCTCCTTATGCCAGACTAAGTAAGGAAAGGGTCCTATAGTTTCTTAGCAGAAGTGATGCTAGAGAAGCTGCAACATAATGCAATATACTTACTGTCAGGCTTCTGGAAAAACTGAAATCATTGGTGGGCCTAATCTTTTTTTTTTTAAACCCCTCACTTTGTCTTAGAATCAACACTGTGTATTGGTTTCAAGGCAGAAGAATGGTAAGGGCTAGGCGATGGGGGTTAAATGACTTACCTCCCATCTCTAGGATAGCCAGGGCTCTCTATCCACTGAGCCACCCAGCTGCCTACCCTGCTGTCTAATCTTTATAAAACTGGGGAAGTAACAGAAGATGAAAACATGATGGGGGTGGAGGACGGAAGAGATAAATTTTGGAAACTATCAACAGTTGGGCTTAATTTTGATTCCAGGCAGAATTCTAGTGTAATTAAATGGATGGTGTCTAGACACTTGGGAAAAGATACAAGGAGCCAACATAACTCAGGAGGGCCAAATTAATCTTCGGTTGTTTTTTTTTCCCCCAACAGTACTACGAGACTAATGATTCAAGTCTGGACTACTACTAAAGAACGCCAAAGGGCAGTCTGACCAAAAATCTCCCACCAGCTCTTTGGGGCCAAGGTGGAAAAGAGTGGTTTCTTCTATGGCCATGATCATCAAAAAGGGCTTCCTGGAAGAGGTGCATCTGAGCTGAAGCTTGAAGGATAACCATAGTCCCAAAGACTGGGGAGAAAGGAAAACTCTTGAGCAAATCCACAGGTGGCTTCCTGTCAACATGGGCATTCTCTGGTGGCACCCCTGAGGGTTCAACATCAGCATAGCTGAGAGATTGGCTTCTTCAATTTACATCCAGTAAATCTGGAAAGCTGCTTTCTCGGCTGCCATCATCACCGTAAGCTTGCTGTCATTAGAAGTGTTAATGCAGAAGCAAGAGAAGCACCTGTCAGGATGCTGCAGAAGGTTCCCCTGTGGAGTAGGTCATGCTGAAGGCTCTCAAAGGGCCCTTCCAACTCCCAAGATTTTATACATAGTGCTAAATGAGTGGCATGATGAGTGTGACAGAAGCCAGAGTGGCTGGGCAAGGAGTGGGAGACAAAATAGCTGCAGGGCTGGCAGTCTGTCCTCGGGCCAAAGGAGCCTCAGTTCTGACTCTGCCACAACCCCACAGACACACATATGTCCCACAGTAGCCAAAACTTTGAATTTTTTCCACTGCCCATATAATGTGCTAAAAAGAGCACTGAATTGGATTTTCAAGTCCAATTTCAATTTTACAGATTAAGATCTTGAGGCTTAAGGAAGTGCCTTGGCCATGCTTAACAGAGTTGGTCGAGTTATCAGAGGCAGGATCTGAACCTAAGCCTTCTTAAGTCCAGAGTGCTACCAAACAGGACAACCTTCAGGTATCTATGAAACAGTTCTGCCCCATAGATTATGAGCTCCTTGAAGGCAGGGAGCATCTTCTGCCTCCTCTTGTACCCTCAGCACTTAGCCTGGTACACAGTAGGCTCTTCGTGAATATTTATTGACTTGAACAGCCTGCTAATAATTTGTCTTTCATTTTTCCTCTCCCAGATGCCGGTCTCTGAAGTATTGGGTTCCCCTCAATTCTTTCCTATTTACCAAGTTTGATATCTATGTGGAAATCTACCAAGAGTACCAATCTACCAACCTTAGGTACTGTTTTGCAGAGGTCCCCTCTATTACTGGATTCCAGTCAGAGGACTCGGGGGCACTAAAGTTCATCATTTGTCATTTTGTACAAAGATCACGTTTCTTTTGTTCCCCATGGACATACAGGTGTGTTTATCACTTGTTTCTAAACCATTACCTTCTTAGAATCCATACTAAGTATAAGCGGTAAGGGCTAGGCAATGAAGATTGAGTGACTTGACCAGGGTCACCCAGCTAGAAAGTGTCTGAGGCCAGCTTTGAATCTGAGACCAAATGTCTCCAGGCCTGGCTCTCTAGCCACTGAGCTACTTAGCTGCACCAGATGAGAATATCATTCCTGAACCGCTATTATCTTCTTCTGTGAATTGTTAGGCATCTCTCTCTCCACTGTAGTGCCTTTTGTATATCCAAGTTTATCACATTTAAACTCAAAAATGAAGGAGAGGGAAGAAAGAACTCATGTGAATATTCTCAATTAAATCAGTAAGTCTCTAGTCAAAGAAATCTGCTAGCCCGTGAAAGACATTCCGTCCCTAGACAAAAGACCATCATTCTGCCATCTTCAACCATGGTTCAGAATAATAAATTCCACTGATAGCATCTAAATATGTGGCCATTTGTTGCCCTTATCCTCTCACTTGCAAAGCCACCACTTTCAAAAGAAAGGGAATGAAGACATCACTTATGCCCATGTGTCTCTGTCTCCCTCACCCCCACCCCAACCTAAAGTCCTTTGTTTTCCTGCCCAGAATTTCACTCCAGGAGATGCTTTTAGGTTTCTTTTGCTTGTATTTTTTATCTCCACATAAATCAGTAGAAATGGGTAGTAGGCCAGCAAGTGGAGTAAATCTATCTCTGCAGGTTCGGTCTTATCCTGGGTCCATTTACCAAGATGAGAATCTGATTTCCTCCTGGCCACATCAGGCCCACACATAGCCACCTGCATATTGTTGCCTTGCCCCAGGGAGTCACAGACTCTTGGCTAGTGCCATTAAAGGGATTCCTCACACTTGTCATTCCCAGGAAACCTCTTCCTTGGGTTATTATTATTATTAATATTTTAACATTTACCTTCTGTCTCAGAATCAATACTGAGTATCGGTTCCAGGGCAGAAAAGGGCTAAGGCAAGGCAAAAGGGATTATATGACTTGCCCAGGGTCACCCAGCTGAGAAGTGTTTAAGGCCATATTTGAAGAAGCCTCTTCCTTGTTTCACAGAGCACTGGGCGGGGTTTCTCTTTTCTGAGAAGCTCTGTGGGGAAAACCTAATGCCTCCTATCTAGCTTCAGAAGTTTGGCTTCTTTCTCCTCCTCCCCTCCATACCACATTCTTCTACTCTACAACTCGACTTTGGTGTCGGTTCATCCCCTTTTCCACCCCACACCTTCTTCCTAGATCATTTCTTCATCGTACCTACTCAAATCAGGCAGCATTTCACAGGCTAGGCACTGGAGATCCAAAGACAAAAACAAAACCTCAAGTAGCTTATGTACTATTGGGGAGGGGGAGACAAGACAACACATACAGAAAACTGTAAAACCCAGGCGAGGAAAAATAATGATTTCTGGAGAGAATGGAGGACACGAATGACAATGTCAGGAATTCCATGGCTCAAGGGAGAAGGAAGCAGATTTTGAGCAAATGTGTCAGCCTCAGCAAAGGCAAGGCAACTGGAGATGGAATGGCAAACATGAGAAAGAACAAATGAAGGCCAATTTGGCTGACCCTCGAGTACACAAAGAAACAGTTTAGAAAAAGCCTGGAAAGGCAGGTCAGAGACCTGATAGTGCAGGCTTTATATGCCCTGCTGAGGAGGCTGCATGTTGCCCTAAAGGCAGCTAGCACTAGAGCTGCTTCAGAAGTATCCCTTTGGCAACCCTGTGGCAAAGGCTTGAATAAGAGCAAAGAATTGAGGCCTGGCAATAGCACAGTCCCTGCAAATCACTGAAGCCTCCCCTTGGTTTCCACACTTCCTCATATCTTTACAATAGGGTGCAAGAAATCTAGGAGCTCACCCAGCAAACTCCTGTTCCCCACTGACTGCTTGCTACACCCAGGCCTGCTGCAATGTAAGCTAGACTCTTCCACTTTTGTGCCATTACAAACCTGAATCCCTAAAGAAACCTCACTGATCGGACTATAAGAATCACACATTTGCTACACCCATTTGTGGCTGGTTCTCAGTGTCAGAGCCAACTGGCATGCCACAGGCATGAACATGGCATCCTGAGGCCATAGGGCAGGGGCACAGTAGCCAATTTGGGCAGACCCAACACTTCCACAGCCTTTCTTCTTCCTACTTCCCAAACTAATCCCATACTCCAGGCTCCAGGCATTCCATTCAGGCCACTTCAGCCCATATGTTTGCACAGCTCTATCTATGGCACTCATTTGAACTCTGGTTGATTTGAGGGCTTTCTAAGGTCAGGAGTTACCTCTATTCCTTCCTACAGTCAGAATAGACTCAGTAACTTTTGAAGCAGTACTAGGGTCTCATAGGAGGGGTCCATAGCAGCGGCTCTTCCTTGAGAGAAAGGGGAAATTCCACTCTTGGAACTAGAAGGGACTACTATGGGAATATACCATTCTTTACTTTATTTCCCCCATGAATTTTCCTCTAGTGTAAGCAATACATATCTTCTTTCACATGATGAACATGGAAATAGATAGTATATGATAATACCTGTACAACCTAAATCATATTATCTGCCTTCTTAGGGAGGAGTGGAAAGGAGAGAGAGAGAGAGAGAGAGAGAGAGAGAGAGAGAGAGAGAGAGAGAGAGAGAGAGAGAGAGAGAGAGAGAGAGAAAGCATGGGTTGAAAAAATATAAGAAAACAAATATAAAGAAATTGTATTGATATGTAATCTGGAAAAAAATAAACTTTATAAAATGTTTTAAAAAAAGGACTAGAAAGGACTTTTACCATTGGCTAACCCAAGTCCTTTATTCTGTGGGAGACACAGACACAGAGCCCAGTTACTGTCTAATCAACAGAATTTGATTTGGCCTTTTCCAGGAAGAAGACCCTGAGGGAATCAGACTGGCAGCCCCAAAACAACCCAAGTTTAAGCACAGAAAAACATCTCCAAATAGGAGAGCCAGTCTCCTGGCTTCTTTCCCTCCTTGCCCTTGCCCCCTCCCCCATTGGATTTTGGTGACATGGTCCAGAGAAGAGTCATGTCTCAGCAGCTGCTCAAAGATAGCCAGCCCCCACCCTCCTAAGTAGTGGGGACTCACAAAGACAGCAGCAGAGAGAAGCCAGCGATGTGGAGGTTTCTCTGGGCCCGGAACAACTTCATGTGGAAGTGCTCCATGGCCCCAGGGTTATTCTGCAGGTTCACCTTCTCTGTCACGTCATCATACTTCCTGATCTCCCGCACGGCATCTGTTGGGGGGCAGGAGAGGAAATACAGGAAGGGGCTCAACCACACCCCAGCAGGCAGTTGAGGCTGCAGTGTGAGGCCATGACGTTTCCTCGCTGCTTCAAGTTCTACTGTCTTCTCATCAAAACTCCCCATGCTAGTGAGCTTCCCTCTGCTATCCATCTTCTGGAAGGGCAGCCCAGGAATATGGCCTCCCAATCCCTCTCCTGAAAGATGTGAGATTCTGGAAATTCTAAAATTCCCCAAAGTTCCTACCCCATGGTTTTTGCTGCATTTTGATATGTTCCAGGCTGCCTAAAAATTTCGTTTTTTTCCTTTGGTCTAGACCTTCAACCTCATTAGTCTAGGAAATTCTTCATAGAAAATCTCTCTTTAACTCAGTTTTAGAGATTGCCTGGGGACATTAAGAGCCCATCACTAGCTTAAACTCTGCCCAAGTAGCAGAGGCAGACCTTAAACCTCAAGATCAGCCTGCTCTCCACACTGCCTTTCAGCCCCTCAAGTCTTCTGTGTACCAAGTTGTAAGCTGATGGGAGGGCCGTACCTAACAAACCCTGCTGTGCCTAGCACCATACCAGTCATCTGCCAGCACTGGTTTAGGAAGGCAGAGAGAGAACCAGCTCTGGGAAAACACCTGTCCACAAAGTTACTTGGCAGTAATTCGTTCTAATGCCCAAACCATACACTGAGAGCCCAGAATGAAATCCAATCATTTCATTCTCTGCCAGACGGTCTTATTTTCTCTAATCTTTCCCTACCATCACTACCTCTTCCCCACAAGGCTCACTTAAATTTACTGAGAAGTATCAACAGGGTGAAATGAGAAAGCAAAGACATTTGTTAATAAATGACTCTCCCATCCACCTAACTCTCTTCACACTCAGCCTTTGGTCAACTTCAGAGGCAAACAGAAGGCCTCTCTTTAAGCACTCCCTGAAACTGATATTAGTCCCACAGCTAGCCTGTCTCTCATTGATTATCTTAATATATATTATTAATAAGAGATATAGATTATGTATGTCTATATTAATAGTTCTATTGGCAGGGAAATGTTCTCTTTTTGTGTAAACACGTGTATGTGTACACACACACACACACACTCTTTCTGTTAAGACCAAAAACTGCTTGGGATTCAATTGTCCTTACTGAAAAATGGCAAGGGGGGGGGGGGGGGGGGGGAATGAGAAATACTGAATTAGAGTGAGTGAACTGTCTGCAGTTATGCAATCAAAGTGGGAAAGGATAATCCCAGAATTGCCAAGTGCTCACAGTCAACCCAAAAAGGGAGACTTGGAACCTAGGCCTGGTTCATGTGGTTTTGAATTTCCAGCTCATTGTACTAACCAAAACACATGGGATCAAAAAAGTAGGAGCACATGTACCATCTGGATTGAGATAGAGTCCTGAACTGAGTCCTAAAGCCATCCCACCCTCCCACCAAAAAAACCTCAGCCTCAAAATGGCCCAGAGGACAACATAGTCTACTGGCACTATCTGACTCAAAGCCCTGGGAGTAAGAACCTTGCTTAAAAGCAGCTACCTTCCAGGTAAATGTATCATACATAGCTATGGGTATGGTATGCAGGCAGCTGAATATGCTTGAAACTGGTGTGTCACACCCATCTTACTAAGAAACAACCTTGCCTGGACACATCCCCTTGAGTCTTATGAATTAACCTGCCAAGCCCTAACTAGAGAGGTAGGATGGGAGCTTAATATTGTTACGGCATGGAATTCTGCCCTGCTTGGACTAACAGGGAAACAGAAGACCAGTTAGTGAAGCCACTAAAGCTCTTTTGAAGCAGTGGCCTGTTCTTTCCTTCCCACTGTGGGGTCCATTTACCCCCAAACCCAAAGTGGATTAAGAGAGCTAGGTTCTAGTTCCAATTGTGACACCAGCTCCTAGGTCCAATGTCTCTTTTATGCTCTCCTATTGCTTTTCTTGAGTCTTTGTTAGGAAATTTACTCTTTCTGCCTTTCTTTTGCCATAAGCTCTTCAAGGATTAAAAAAATGGAACTTCAAATTTATCTTTTCAACTTTTACATGGCTGGCTGATTCTAAAAACCTATATTGGTTACTGTAAGGAAAAGCTTGTCCAAGCCTGGGGTCCAGATCTGTTAGACCAGTGGGTAGAGCCTGGTAGGACTGAGAAATCAAGGCATCCTGAAGATCATCCAATAACATTATCCCTATTTAGGAAGGGTATCAGAGGAGGACGGATGCCTGTGATCCCAGACAGAGTCTGGGAAAGGGGGTGCGCCACAATGTTGGAGACTAGATGAATGGAAGAAATGGAATGTGAGAGGTTCCAACTTGGGGTCCTGCCCCCAACCACATCTCTGTCACTCACCAATGAGAAGCAGAACCAGAATAACAATGAGAACCACGAAGAAGGTGTTACCATAGCTCACCACCAGCTGCACCAGGCGAGACTTAAAGATCTTCTGCCATCTAAGGAGAAAGAAACAAAAGCTAGAGGCATTCGAAGACCAGAGGCTGAGATCCTTCTCAGGCCCAATCAGTTGAAGAAAAGATTAGCCTCACTTTCTTATCCCACCCTCATCACAGTTAACTTTCTCAACTTTCCAGTTTGGGAAGTCTGTGCCCTTGGACAGCCAATTGCTTAATTCCTGACAATTCTGGAGAGAAGAGTTAGGTAAGAGATACAACTAAGAAGAAGTAACTTAGAGACCTTGGCTATTGGTTGCATAAGGACCTCTAGCCTCCCCCATTCACCTCCATTCCAGACAAGTCACACTAATAACTTGGCTCAATAGCAAAGACCCAAAGGTAAAAGGGGAATGGGGGAGGGGAAAAGATATCGGTAAGATTCCCTGTTATAGATAAAGGGCTTTATATAAAATGGTATTAGCAGATGAAGAACCATACAGGAGGCTCTGCCTCCCTTTAGGAAAAACATGCCTAGAAAAGCTCAGTCATTCCACTAGGGAAGCCCACTGGCAACAAGTTTTCTTTGCTTCAGCCTGTTCTGACTCCTAGGGCTGTATGGGTTAGCCATCAAACCTATACACACAGGTCATGGAGCTCAGCATTGCACAATTCATTGTCCAGGCACTTTGAGGCCTAAAGTTGATTGCTCTATAGGCTGTACCTTTTAGGAGAAATGAAAGGAATGCAGAGCAACAGCACAGCAAAGACCTCAGCATAAAGGAAGGTAGCAACCGCTGTCCACTGGAGACTCATCTTTAATCAATAGCTGGTTCAGACCTAGAGGCAAAATAGACTGAGCTTTGAAATGTTCAGAAAGATTTGAGGGAAAAAAGGACATAAGAAATAGGGTAAAGGGAATGGATTGACTGGCAACAAACCCTCCAAAGAGCCTGTGCTCACCCATACTTCAGCAATTCTATGCTCCAGCTTTCAGAACCTCCCTGTCATTCTTCAAATAGGAATTAAAACAAGCAAGACAACTGAACCCCATTAACAAGGCAACTTCCAAAGGACATGGGAAATCTCTTGGTTTCTGTAAATAACCTACCAAAGTCTTGAGAGTATGGGCTTTAAAAGTCACAAACATAGGAACTGCTAGTGTTATTCACAGAACTACTATGTTCCTTAAATCAGGTAGCCGAGTAGAATCTTGAAATACCAAGAGAAATTAAATCTAGTTGATTTCCAATGGATAAAGCACTAAAAGTAATCTGGACGACTTTGGCCAAGTCACTTTACCTCTCTGGGCTTCTTTTTCTTTTATATGTATAATACAAATTAATAATGATGAACATAGCTGAGAGTGTGGGCTTTAACGGCCCCAAACATGGGGGATCAAATCTAGTTGACTTCTGGTGAACAAAGCAATAAAGATGATCTAACGACTTTAGCTAAGCCATTTTACCTCTCTGGGTTTTGTTTGGGGTTTTTTTAATCGATATAACACATTAATAATGATAATTATATCAGCTTACATTTGCGGAGTGATTTCAAGTTTTTCAAATCACTCTACATATTTATCGTAAAACGAATGAACTGAACTAGACGACTTCTGGCCCCTGTAGGGAAGAATCTGGAAGGGTCTGGGTCTTCCAGATAGGCAGGAATTAGGTCCCCTTCTCTCCCAATGAGTAACCCTACTCCACCCCTTTGCTGGAACCTGATCTGGGCTCTTTGACTATGCAGTAGGAGCCCTTCGCTGTTCACGCCCTGGTCAGAACGCTGCGACAGCTATGGGTAGCTGGCAGTGCTAAGGAGGAGGCCCGGTCCGCTACTTGGGGCCCAAGGGGTCCTATTTCCTGCTGCTGCGTGAGCAGCTGTCACTGCCCACGCAGCCTCGCCTGCCCCCCAGTCCCTTTATTCCCCAGTTCCCTAAGCACCCCTCTTACGCCAGCCCTGCAGACGCCTCCTGCTCCCCCCCCCCCCCTTCCAGGCGTGAGTTTTACTGACTGGCCTGGCGGGAGGAGGCTCTTTCAACTCGGGAGATCAGCTTCGTGGGGGTCCCTCCCCAAGGCTCACGGTGACCCACTGGGCGCCTTGCCCGCCCCCGGAAGCTGCGCCTTACCTGCTCGCCTCAGCACCACAACCGCAAGATCAGAGAGCTCGAACTCTAAACTCTCTCTTCCAAATCCCTCCCCTCTGCCTTGTGCCCACCGGCCGGAAACAGGAAGTCGTATGCTCAAGCCCCTCCTCCTCTCCACCCTCCCACCAACCGCAACACAGCTTCCACTTACGGCCACCGTGACCTCCGAGGCCTGGCAGGAAAGCGTGAGAATCCGAAAGCGCTTGCGCCGAAAAGGAGTCAACGCCTGCTCTCTACCGGTGCCACCTTCCCTGGGGGCGGGGCCAGCCGGAAGGTGGCCTGGAAGGTGGCCTCTCCAGCCGGCTGAGTCCTCCACGGTCTCTATGATTTCGGAGGCGGGAGGAGGGGAGTAGCTAGAGGCGTGAGGTGGGCGGAGTCGCCGTAGCCCGCGGCGATCCAAGCAGCTGCGGCTCCGCCTCTTCTCCCCCCTCAATCTGTCTCGCCCCCGGGGAGGGGTGGGTGGGGATTATGGGCCGGTGGCGGAGTCTCAGTCGCTCCAGTCGGGCTGAGGAGCGGTCGAGTTTGCTGCCCTGGGGAGGGGCCGCGCCCTGGGAGGAGGAGGAGGAGGAGGAGGAGGAGGAGGAGAAGGACTAAGAAGAGGAGGAAGAAGAGAAGATAGCACTCCCTTCCCAGGACCCCCTCTACCCCAAATCCTGACCCTACATGGTTCACGAGACTGTCAGAGGGGTAGGGATCCCTGACGGCTGACTGACTGCCTGACTGAGGAGGGTGAAGAAGGAGAGTGAGACTTTGATAGAGGAGAGAGAGAGAGAGCGAAGACAGAGACACACGGAGAGACAGAGACTAGAGAGACAGACAGACTGACTGAAAGCTAGGGAGACCCAGAGAAGTTACCCCGGGGAGACCTGGAGAGACCGCAAGGCCACCCCGCCAGGCTGGTTGCTGGGAGCAACCACTTAGGTGGAAGCCCTTTTGCCTGCTGGGATCCCTGGGAACCGGCCTGTTACCAGGGCAACCCTCCCAGAAGCCCCAGCGAGCAGTTCACGTGCCCACCCTCTCAGGCAGACGCCATGCCAGTGCTCTCGAAGGCACAGCCCTCCCGGGCGACCTCCCTGCGGCGCCTGGCTGTGGTGGTGGCCCTGACAGCCTATGGGGTGCACAAGATCTACCCCCTGGTTCGCCAGGCACTGGCGATGCAGGCCCAGTCCTCTTCTTTAGCTGAGGCAGAGGCTGGTGGCCAAGGCGGCAGAGGCAGCAACAGTGGTGGTGGAGGCAGTGGGGGCGACCGAGGCAGCGGAGGCAGCCGCAGCAGGGACCTGAAGATCAGGGCAAGCGCTGGGGCAGTCACCGGGGGCAGCAAAAGTAGTGCCAGCGCCAGCGCCAATCGGGTGTTCGCACACCGGCTGCTATGGCTTCTCAGGCTCCTCTTCCCTAAGGTCCTGTGCCGGGAAACTGCGCTGCTGGGCTTGCATACAGCAGCCCTGGTCAGCCGCACCTTCCTGTCGGTGTATGTAGCCCGACTGGATGGGCGCCTGGCCCGCTGCATCGTTCGGAAGCAGCCACGGGCCTTCAGTTGGCAGCTGCTGCAGTGGCTGCTCATAGCGCTGCCAGCCACTTTTGTGAATAGCGCTATCCGCTACCTGGAGGGCCGCCTGGCGCTGGCCTTCCGCAGCCGCCTTGTAGGGCATGCCTACCGCCTCTACTTCAGCCGCCAAACATACTACCGAGTCAGCAACATGGATGGCCGCCTGCGCAACCCTGACCAGTCCCTCACGGAGGACTTGGTGGCCTTCGCAGCCTCCGTGGCCCACCTCTATTCCAACCTGACCAAGCCCCTGCTTGATGTGGCCGTGACCTCCTACACCCTGCTTCGAACGGCGCGCTCCCGAGGAGCCAGCACGACCTGGCCCTCAGCGATTGCCGGCCTCGTAGTCTTCCTCACTGCCAAGGTGCTCCGGGCCTGCTCGCCCAAGTTCGGGGAGCTGGTGGCCGAGGAGGCTCGCCGAAAAGGAGAGCTGCGCTACATGCACTCCAGGGTGGTGGCCAACTCGGAGGAGATCGCCTTCTACGGAGGCCACGAGGTGGGGAGCTGGCAAAATGGGGGGTAGGGGGAGACTGGGCCCACCCTCAAGAAAGGCTCTCCCTAGCCTTGGAGTTGGTGGCAGAAATGGGGGAGGGATTATTGGGGTTAGTGATGGGGAGGGAGTCTGGGTCCACACTAGATAAAGACCCCGGAGTTGGTGGCAGAGATGGAGGCAGGGAATATTGGGGTTAGTGATGAAGAGGGAACCTAACATGGGGCGGGGGTGTCACACTGTGCTTGTGGCTAGTTGAAGGGAAGATGCCTGGCTTGGGGGGCTGTATAAGAGTTGGGGAATGCCCCTCTGGGTAGCACAAGAGAACATCCATGGTTGGTAAAGGGTTCTTTCCCAGCCTGCCTGTGTTACAAACCACTGCTTTCTTGTATACTAATGTTTATTTTGTTCTCGGATTGTCAGCCAGAAAATCTTAGCGGTTTGAGACTAGAGCATCCCATTCAAGTCTCTGCTTGTCCCTCTTCATCTCTAAGAGCCTCCCTGGCCCCCTCAGCCTTGTTCCTTGAGATCTTCCCAGCTTTCCATACTCTAGGGCAAGTTCCCTTTTGCCCTAAGCCCCAGGAAGTCCCTGGGTTGGGTCTGTCTAACCTAATGACTGAGCTGGGAAGATGCCAAGGACTCACAAGGGGATGTGTTCTATGAGGACAGAGCTCTTGGCTTCCCTGCTGAGACATGGGGAAGGAAGAGAAATGCCGAGTCAGAGGGACTCAGAAAGATAGAATACAGGGTTTGGGGGGTTTGGGCCATCTGGGATTTTGGTGGGCCCTGAATGAAGGAAGGAGGGCAGAATGGGGCCAGGGAAAAGGGGAACTATAGAGCTGCCTTTAGCCATGTGCCTGGAACTGGTTGAATCAAGACCCAGTTTCTTGATCTTCTGACCCCTCCCTTCTCCTCAGTTGTTGAAACCCAGGTAGCCCTCTGATGGGCCCCATAAGGCGGGGGTGTTCAAAGAGTGAGTCAGACCCACGCGGGGTTAACAAGCGGCACCAGCACAGACTGGCCATTTGGGGTTGGGGGCCAGGCCTCTGCTGACCTCCTTCCTCCTCCAGAAGATCCAATACCTCCATGGCTGCTCCTGCCTGCACAGCTCTGCAGCCAGATTGGGGCCCCAGCACCCTCCCTTTTGCTCATTTCCTTGAAAGGGAGGGAATGAGGGGATGCTGAGATAACAGACCCAGTCGACAGAGGTCACGGGAAGTTGTGTAACTCCTGTTTGTCTTGGCCTCTGCTGCCAGCTTTCTCCTTGTCCCCTCGCCCCTCCCTCACTTTGCTATAACCCATCTCTCACCCGGGAATTGGATACTCGAAGGCTATCCTGAGCCCTTTCTCCCCACCGACCTGCCGGCCCCTTGGGAGATGAGGCTGCTGTGGGCCTCTTCCTGCCCATGCTTCCCTACCACGGAGGGTGACCGCCCTTCCGCAGCTCTGACCAAATCCTGCTGCCTTCTGGGGAGACTGGATCCCCAATTGGCCTGGCAGAGACTGCCCCCAACCCGAGGAGAGGAGGAGGATCCCAAGTCGGAGCGGAGCGCCGGTTGGAGTTTTTGCAGCCCTTGGCTATGGCCTGTGGAATGCTCCCGCAGTGTGGAGTCAGCCCCAGCCCAAGCTGCATACATAACTCTGGGGCTTCGGGAAAGGTTACTCAAGGCCAGTGCTCTCTTTATCTCCGCTCCCCTCCTCGGGGCTAAGTGGCTCCAGCACGCAGGCGCGCAGGCGCACGAGCGCCAGCGCCTGCATCCCTCTTTCACTTTCACCCAGAGCTGAGGGAACTAATCCCCCAGTCCCCCCGCCAAGGCCATGCTTTAACACTGAACTCTTACTGGAGATGGGCCCGAGGGGAAAGGTCTTTCCCTGAGATCTCTTTGTACCAGGCTCTGTGCTCTGGGGAAACATCTCCCCTGCTGTTTGTTAGTCCAGTGACACGTGGCTCTCGGGGAAGTGCGTGTGCATGTGTGTTTGTGTGCGCGTGCCCGCCAGCCAGTGAGGGGAGGAGGAGTGGAAAAGGGGAGGCATGATGTACTCATTCCCTCCTCCGAAGTTAGATATTAAAAGATACATCTTTGAAGAAGTTCGATGGAGCCACTCAGAAGGGCTTCCAAACCAGGGAGCTGCCCCCACCTGAGGACTAGCAGCCAAAGGAAATGGGACGTCAGATCCTCGAGCTCAAACCCCCAAGGGAAGCGAATCCTTGGACCTCAGTGTTGAATGAGAGCCAATTGGCAAAGTCCCCAAATGGAAATCGTCAGCCTGCATCCCCAGATCCTCCTATACCTAGCAGGACAGCCCCTGGATTCAGGGGTGCCACGGCAGTCAGAGCCAGCAGCCTTATCTCATTTCTGGGCCAATTACTGTACTTGGTTTGCTCCAAGCAAACACAGTCCAATCTCTGGCAATCTGGATTTACCTGACAGATAATTGGAGAAGGAATGCTTAGTAAGGCCTTATCAAAGGTTTTGCCACAGGACAGCAACACAGCTATTAGACTTCAGATTATATTTCACTTCCATAATCATTTCCCAAGTCCCCTACTCGAGGTTCTGCAGCCTTGCCCTCCGGAACCTCTTCCTCTGGTACGAAGTTGTAAGGCTTGCCCAAATAACTACAGTACAAATTAGGTAGCATGCTTTAGGAACTAGATTTCGGTATCTTTGATTTCCTTCGTTAATCCTACGGATTTCATTTTATACATTTGAAAACATGATTCTGAGAAAGGGTCCGTAGGCTTCACCAGACGGTCAAAGAAGACTGACCTCAAAAAGTCAAGAACTCCTAGAATAGTGGCTAGACGGCCGGGCTGGAAGGGAGGCATGGGTTCTCTCCATGACTGACAGAATCAGGCTGATTGATCCTGAACGTGGAAAGCAGCATGATAGAGTCACAGGAACTGGATTTGAGCCCCGACTCTTCTTTTCTACCTATGTGACTTGGGCTGGTCTCTAAATCTCCTTGGGCCTCAGTTTCCCTCTTCTATAAACTGAAAAAGTAATGAGGGGCTTTCCAGTCCCACACATATAATCCTATGACTCTAAATTGTTTCATTTCTCAGGGGCTCAGGCAACTCTCGGAGATGCTAAATTGGAGGAAACTGAGGCTCAAAAGAGAGAGGACAGTTTGCCAGGGCTCCCAACTCCAAGACCAACCATTTTACTGTTTCTCAGATCAAAATTATAAATGAGAAAGACTCCTCTGTGAGGAAAGAGTTAGAATTAAGGAGGCCCACCTGGCTGAGATTAGAAGGAAGGAGGAGAGGCTGGGGAAGGAGCTATTTGGAGGAGAGCAGTTGAGGAACCACACAGTGGATCACTACCATCTTCTCTGTAAAGGCGCAGGCAGGGTCAGCTGCCAAGATCACTGATAGAGTTGATAGGGAGGTAGGGTTGAAAGACCAAAGAAAGAGGAGACACTGTGGACAGCTGGCTAGTGAGTCAGTTTAGAAGTAAATCAATTTGGCCAGTGAGCAGGGCCGCCTGAGGTTTGGCACCCTGTATGTAGCTGGAAAGGGCTCACTCATCCAAGTTTCAAGATTTCCGGTTCTGTCTTTCCAGAATTGGAGTCAGTAATGGTAAGGTCAGTAGGGTAAGACCAAAGCAGGTCATGAGCACAAGGAACTCCCAGTGTTGATGAGACTCAGGTAGGTGAGAAGGTGCCCGCCTGGGGAAATCGGCTCCCCAGGAGGCCAGAACCTCCAGATGACTGAGGAGCCCTAGAACTCCTAGAAGGGATTCCTTTCAGAGCTGTACTTGTTATTTCTTTTATGTAGTAGTTACTTGATATAACACCAAGTTGAATATGATTTCCTTTTCATTTAAGGCAACTCCCTTGTGTATATTCTGTTGTAAAAGAATCCAGGAAAGAAATATAATTATATAGCCATCTCTCCCACACACGTGTGTGTGTGTGTGTGTGTGTGTGTGTGTGTGTGTATTTGCAAGGGAAGTAAAGGTGGAACTAGAACCCAGATCTCCAGACATCCCGTCCTGGTCTTTCTCTGCTCTAATCACAGATCCCCAGTTCCCAGTTCAACTCTCAGGGTAAATATATGAAAGGTATACTCAACACATTTTTTGTCTGTGCACATAAATACACTTTTATTATAACACACAGTTCACTTATATTACAATACACAGATGTTATCGACATATATGTATAGTTCAAACTTTAATAGCTTAAAATTACACTTAAGACTTTTGGGACATCCAGTATAGATGCCATTTCAAAGCCAATTAGAACTGATTTGTTTTGGATTATCTGGGTCATGGATATTTTTTGTTGATAGGTTGAGATCGTTGATGATTGACCAACTCTTTCTGTGGTATAAGTTTTGGGGAGCCAAGAAATGCAGTGAAGCCTGCCTTCTATATACTTGCCCTGATTCTGAAGTCTGACTTGTCCCTCACACCTAAGAGACCACCATGGTTGGTCAAGGATTTCTGTCCCACCTGGGACTCACCACTACTGGGGAACTCCATCCCCTTCCTGTCGTTAGGGCCCTTATCCCCTTCTCTCTTCCTATTCCTGCTACCACAGGGGGCTAGTTTTTTCTCCTTCTTCCCTTCCACTGCTAAGTCACTTGGCCTCAGATTCCTCCTCTGTAAGAACTAGATGAACTCTAAAGATACTTGCAGGTCTTGAGTCTTCTCTTCTTTCTGGGGCTGATGCCACCAAAGAGCTCCTTCACCTGCTCCCTGCTCTGATTCTATAACAAGAAGGCAATTAGAAAATAGAGTTGATTTCAGATTCTGGCTCCTTAAGCAAGTGACTTTACCTCTTGAGTTTCTATCTCTGTAAACCCAAGGAGGTTAGGTGTTCAAGGTGGGGGAAGTACAGATAGTGGAAGGGTCTTGAAGGGCCATTGAAATGAAAGTCATTGTGCCCTATATAGGGCACAGGAGATGGGGGAAGGGGAAGAGGGAAGAAGGGAATGAGCCTTTGTTACTTCTCAAGCTTCACCCATAAGCTTTCTTACAGAAACCATGTTATGTATGGAAGATAGTAATAGTATAATTTGTATATTTGGTCCAAGTCACAACATTCATTTAGCTACGTTGTGGGTTAAAAGGGACCTTGTGGACTGGCCCAAGAGCCTGAGTACCACATACTTTTAAAATTGTTTCTGTGACTCACACCACTTGAATACTCTGGAACCCAGGTTTCATATTATCTACTCAAAGGAATCTTGGGAAGAAAACCCATTAGTGAGCTGAGGGGTGGGATGCAAAAGGACATTTACTCTTCCTCCCTCTCCTCATCTCTTGCTGACCATCTGACCACACAAGGACTGTGTGAAGGAAATTATTGGGTAAATTGAGTCATAAGGGTAGAACAGCAGCCAGAAAAATGGAGTCAAGAATATCACGAGACAGGGGGCAGGGCAATCTTCCCTGGACTGCTTCCCCCTGGGCAGCCCAGGCAAAATGGAGCGCCATGGTTTGCAGTGAACCTTTCTGTGACTCTGTAGATGTCCCCGGCAATGGTTGGCTCCTGAGATATCACATGTGAGAGTTAGTAGGTAGATAATAGGTTTGATAAACTGAGGCAAGAGTGGATTTCCTTCTCTTCACTTCTGTATTCTGGTACTGACTGGACTGCTTTGTGAGCTTGGCTAAGGAGGCCCTCATGGTAGCCATAGATTGAGCAAGCTAAATGTAGCAGTAAGTATCTTATATCTCTTCCTCCTATTTTTCCATCTTTTCTCCTACGACTTTTGATTTAATAAATTTATTAATTTATGGCCAGTTTCTTAATTTTAATTCTTATAGGGGACTATCTGTAGATGTACATATTATACATGTATATGCAGAATATGCATACAATATACACACACATAAACATATGAATGTGTGCCATTTCAGAGTCAACTAGAACTGAATTTGATGCTATCTGTTCTTTTGAATTATCTGTATCATGAGTATTTGCTTTTGAAATATTGAGGTGATCAATAATTAACCATCTCTTCCAGCGCTATAGGTATTGGAGAGCCAAGAAATGCAGTGAGGTGTGCCCTGCCACATTCTTAGCATAAGAGTTAAACTGTGGAAAGAGATATTGTCATAAAGTAAAAGAGAGAGCCCTGGGCTAGGAGTGGAGAAATCTGCGTTCCAATCCTGCCTTTCCTTGGGACATGTCCCTTTATAACTCTGAGCCCCAGTTTTCCCATCTGTTCAATGAGATTAATTTAAACCAGAGGTTCTTGTTTGAAGTATTGCATTTTCATTTTTAGGGATTTCTTTTCTTCAGTAAGTTTTTGTTCTCCGCTGTTGATTTTTTTCTATCATTTTCTAATTTTTCTTAGTCTTTTGTTATTTGTTTTTCTATCCTTTTTTGGAGCTCCTCTAGGAGTTCATTTTGGGAGGTCAGAAGTTCTTGACTTGAGTTCCATGAATTTGTTTGTTTGTTTTTAATAACTATTTTAATATAATTGGTTTCCTTTATTATCCTATATATTTTGTGCACTTAAAAACACGATTCTGAGAAGGGGTCCATCAGCTTTGCCAGATTGCCCAAGTGGACTAGGACACAAGAAAGGCTAAGAGTCCCTGGTCTCGATTCTGTCCAATCACATGGTTATAAGAACACCTCACTGACTACATCTCCTGCTTTGCCCAGGCTGTCCACTCCAAAGGCAGGGCAAGTGGGCAAGCCCTCATCAAGCCTCTTCTTTTCACCCAGGTGGAGCTGGCCCTGCTTCGGCACTCTTACCAGGACCTGGCCTCCCAGATTAATCTCATTCTGCTAGAGAGGCTTTGGTATGTCATGCTGGAACAGTTTCTCATGAAGTATGTGTGGAGTGCCTCAGGCCTTGTGATGGTTGCTGTTCCTATCATCACTGCAACTGGGTACTCTGAGTCAGGTAAGAAGACCTGAAGGGTCTGGGAAAAGGAATCCATAAAAAGGGCCTAGATATGGATGTGGGGGACTAGAGAGGAATTGGGGAGAGTTCTACAGTCAGGGCCTGGGGTCTACTCCCAGCTCTCCCACCTCCTCCCCATGTGACCTGAGCCAAGTCACTACCTTCAATTGCTCATCTATGATAACCAGCTGAACTCTAAGCGCCATGTCTGCCTCACATCAGTGATCACTGGCTTAAGGCTCAGATCTCCTGACTCCTTCCTGCTCCTGGCCTCATTCTTTATACTATATCAGGCTAAAAAAAGGAGCCTACTTTTCCATTCTAGTCTGCTTCCTTGCCCCTACATACAATACACATCTTGCCCACAATTTCTCTTTCTTTTCATTTCAAACACACAAACTCACCTTTGTACTCTTCCCCAGGTGAACCACCAGAAATTTAGGTAAAAAGCTTCACTTGACTCATCACCAGATATACTCTCCCTCCTCACACACGCAATTGATTTTCATTATTAAACCACCAAATGGATGCCTTCTGTCTTTCCTTCACAGCCTTTGCCTACCTCCTTCAGATCAAATCCTCTTATGGAGCACAAATGGCCTCTACTAAGATAGTGTCTGTTTTAGTTGGCCCCTGGCCCATCTTTCTGCCCTAAGGGAAGAGATATGGTTTATTGCCTCTTTTCTGAGACCTTCTACCTTCCACTTAATTAGTTGGCATCATTGTTCATGTTTTTCTCTTGATTCTTCCAACTTCACCCTGGCTCACTTCCTACAAATCCACTCAGTTTTTCTGAATTCACATTTGTCATTTTGTGCTGCATAATAATACGCTAATACATCATGGGCTTTTTTTCAGCCATTCCCCAAACAGGGACACCCACTTGGTTTCCAGCTCTTTGTTATTACAAAAGTACTTCCCGGAATATTTTGGTGTATGTATGCCTTTGTTTTAGCCTTGAACTTCCTTGGGGCATATGCCCAGTAGTGAGATTGCTGGATAAGAGAAAGGCTTTGAACAATTTAGCCTGTTTTCCTGGGTAATTATAAATTGAAGTCCAGAATGGGTGGTGACTGTGCAACTCCTGTAACACTGAATATTCTTTATCTTTGCCTTGGTGTGGTTCAGATTTGCCTTTTTCTCACTCTTGGTGATTCACAGCATATTTTCATGTGGTCACTTTTCATTTGCAATTCTTTTGAAAACTCTTCAAAAAAAGATGGAAGTAGTCGATTTCAGAAGGGCTTCAGGAAGACAAGCTTGTTCATATACTATTGGCTCAGCTGTAAATTTGGCCAAGTGTTCTCAAAAACAATTTGAAATTATGCTAAAACAAAGGTGACTAAAATGCTTATACCCTTTGACCCAGAGATCCCATTGCTAAGCATGATATACCACAAGGAGATCACTGACAAAAAAGAAAGGCCCCATCTACACCAAAATATTTTATCAGTTGGGGAATGGCTGAACAACTTGTAGTCCATGAATGTGATGGAATATTCTTGTGCAATAAGAAACAGTGACCATGATGACTACAGAGAAACCCAAGGAGACTTATATGAACAGATGCAAATCCAGGCAGACAATTAGAGGAGGACACAACAATGTAGACAGAAAGAACCAAAACCATAACCTAAGCCAGGCTGGGCACCAGGAAAGATGTAAGGCAAGGCCCTTCCCTCTTTGCTTTTCTGAGGTTAGTGTCCATGGTTATGGAACATTGCACCTGCTGGCAGACACTGCTGACACTCTGATATGTTTTATGGAACTGCCTTCTTCCCCCCTCTCTCTTCTATTGGCACCACTCTGAACTGGTATGGACTGAAGTGAGCGGGACCAGAAAGACACTGTGTTCAATGACTATAATAATATAAACAAAACATCAAAGAAACTGACCACTCTGTGATTTTTAAATTTATTTTTATTGATACCTTGTCTTCATTTTCCATCGTCTCCCCCTCGTCTCCTCTGCCTAACAATAAGAATAAGAAAGAAAAGGGAATAAAAAGTTCGACAAAACCAGCCAATGCATCTACCATGTCTGAGAGTATATACGGCGGCCCACGTTGATAGTGCATTTTTTAAACCATTCTCTGAAACCAAGCTTGTTAACACTGGATAATTATAATGACCAAAGACCTGGCAGGTCTACTGGGGAGCTGCTGCCTGCCATTCAGAACAATTCTACCTTCCCCCAAGCTGTCTCCTCCCTGTCCCACCCACCCAGTAAGATGTGTCCGAGGAGGAAAGGTTTGTTAATGCTATGCACCTTTCGTTCAAACCTTTTCTCATTATTTCCTTTGACCTTCTTTGTTCTTCTATTATTTTGTCTAGTTCTAAAAACTATCTCTGAAGTAATTCGGTATGGCACCAAGTCTGTAAATTAATTTAGCTTGCTTTGTCATTTTTATTATTTTGGCAGGTCCTAACTGTGAGTGGTGAATGTTTTTCCAGTTATTTGTTCCCCTTTACTTCTGCCAATGTTTTGTGATTTTATTTATATAAATCCTGGGTGTGTCTTGGTAGGTTAACTCAAATATTTATGCATTTTATAGTTGTTTTGAATATCATTTCTCTTATTTCCTTGGGGGTTTTAATGAATATTTTATAGAAGCACTGGTGATTTTTATGGATTTATTCTATATCCTGCTTCCCTGCCAAAGCCATTAATTGTCTCAGTTTCTTTGCTGATTCTCTGGGATTTTCTAAGTATATTGTCAAGTTATCTGCAGATAGAGGAATAGTTTTGTCTCCTTTGCTAATGTATGTATATACCTTTGATTTCATTTTCTTGTCCTATTACTATAGGAAGCGTTTCTAGAATTATTCCATTATTAGGGAAAAGGGGGCACACACACAGTCACAATCACAATCACAATCACACAATCTAGCCAGCCTTTGATCACCTGACCCTAAGAAAGATCCATTATCCAAACACTACTTGGCTTGTTTTCTAGCCTCCATCATTTACAGGGTGTGTATAGGAGTGGAACATGTCAGGGATCGGGGAGATAGAATAATCATTGTTATATTAAAATCCTTACCTCTCTCAGGCCTCAGTTTCCTCATATGTAAAATGAGGGAGTCAGACTAAGTCAAAGTCCTTTTCCAGGTCTAACACTCCATAACTATGAAATAACTTTCTTGAGTATCATCTACTCATTCAGCAAACATTAAGCTGTCTTATTTATGCAAGGCACTTTGAGAGATACACAAATAAAATTCACTCCTGTGTGGAGGAGTCAAGACACAGAGTCATAAAAAAAGAATGAATATTCCAGTGTAGTTAATACTCGGCATTTAATGAGGAAGCAAACAGAAAAATAACCATTGTAGGCAGGACAGGAGCTAGGCCTTGAGGGGCGAATAAGATTTAGATGAACAGAGTCATCTTTTGGGTTTCCTTTGGGTTCCAGACAGATTCCCTCATTCTGATAAAATGGTTCATTGTCTGGAATCTTGGTTGAGGGTGACCTTCCGATCACACACTGATTACCTGAAGAGACTTTACCTGCAGAGATGACCAGAACCTGATTACACCTAGTGGCAACTATTGCTGCTGCCCTTCCTGCAGGGTCTTCTCTTCCCCCTGCTTTGCTCTGCCTAAACAAGGAGGGCTTGTGTTCCCACACATGCTTGACCTTGGTGGGCCCTCATGTATGTATCCCATATGTCCAGGGGATGATGCCTCAGGCTTCTCTGTTACTATTTCAGTAGACAGCAAGCAGTTGCTTCTTTCATCTCTTTGCGGGGAGGCCAATTCTTTTCCTCTTTGTTAGTTATGGTCCCTGGAGGACCATCGCACGTTAGCCTGTTAGAGCTAAAGGAAACCTCTGAGATTAGCACAACCAAGCAGCGAAGCTGAGGTTTTCTGTCCTGCCCCCAAGTCCAGACCCTTTCCTTGGACACCAACTGCCTCTTGGCTCCGAAACCATACAGATTTGAAGGATGATTTCTTGCAATGAATTCTTTACCTCCTTCCTCCACTATTCCTCTCCCCTCCCCACTATGGATCTGGGCCTCCACTTTGTCATCTGTAAAATGAAGGGCTTTAACTAGATGATCTTAAAGGTCCCTTCCAGTGCCCAAACCCCACAATTCTACTGCTGATTCCCACCCATTACCTGGTTACATTGGCCCATCAATGAGCCTTTCCCTTGGCATGGGCCATTTCATAGCCATTGTCTCAGGTGAGCCATATGACAACCTAGTAAGAGAGGTAGGTCAAGCCCAGGTCACCGAGGGCTTTGAATATATCCAGCCAAGGGATGTGCACATTGACCAGGGGGCAGTTGGGAACTGTTGCAGGTACTCCTGCAGAGGGATCTCATGATCTAATGCCTGCTGTAGGCAGACCAATCTGCAAAGGAGGGATTAGAAGGGAGAGAGGTTAGAGTTTCCAGAAGGCTAGACTAAAAGAAAGATAAGCCCAACAGCTAGGTAAGTCTTCATTCTGCTCCCTTTGCCTCCCCTATAGATTCGGAGGCAGTAAAGAAAGCAGCCTTGGAGATGAAGGAAGAGGACCTGGTGAGCGAACGCACAGAGGCCTTCACCATTGCCCGTAATCTGCTGACAGCAGCTGCAGATGCTATCGAGCGAGTGATGTCATCCTATAAGGAGGTACTCCTGCCCCCCACTTTCTCCAGACCTCCCACTAGAGTGCTAAGGCAAAACTGACTTCTCTCCCTCACCCCTAGATAACAGAGCTGGCAGGCTACACTGCCCGCGTGTTTGAGATGTTCCAAGTGTTTGAGGATGTCCAGCAGGGTAGTTTCAAGAGGCCTGGGGAGCTAGAGGACTCCCCAAATAAGGCCCGAACTGGAATGCTTGTGAAGCATGGGGTGCGAATGGAGGGACCCCTGAAAATCAGAGGTAAGGACCCTCTTTCAGTCCCCTTCATTCATTCAGCTCCTCAACATGCCAAGCACCGGTTGTGTTCCTTTCCTTCTTCCTTTTGTTCTTTTAACCCTTATTTTCTTTCCTAGAATCAATACTGAGTAGCAGTTCCAAACAGAAGAGCAGTAAGGGCTAGGGAATTAGGATTAATCACTTACCCAGGGTCAAACAGCTAGGAAGTACCTGAGGCCAGATTTGAACCCAGGACCTCTCATCTCTAGGTCTGGTTATTTATCCAGTAAGCCACCTAACTGCCCCACCATTTGTATTTCTTGAATGGTTTCTATCTTGTGCTGGCCCTATTCATCAACCCCCATAATTCCCTATTGCCTATCACAATCTTAACTCTATTGTTCATGGCCGCACCTACAACCCAGTTCTGTCCTGTATCTTCAGACTCATCTCTCTCTGCCCCTACACAAATCTTTTACGCCAGATGGGCCAAGCTTATATGGTCTCATTCCTCTACCCCTCTGAATCCCCCCTCCCATCCTTCAAGGCCCAGCTCTAGGTTCCCCTCCTCAATGGAGCCTTCCTTGTCTAACCCCCTCATTTGGCTCATTACTGCTGCTACTGCTGTGTGGCTCATTCTCTCTGGGCACCTAGGATTAAAGGGTCAAGAGGGAAAATAGATGGCCGAGGTCAGGTAGTCTAATGCCTTGGGATTTCCAGTGAGAAAACGGAATCCCTAAAAGTTTGCCCTGCGTCCCATGAGGAGGTAATTACTAATGCCTCCTTTTGGACCCAGCCCAGTGCCCCTGCCTTCAAGCTCGGTGTGGCCTTTTCCCAATAAGCCTTGGCATGGCTGCTGGATAATCTCTTCCTGTTGGGGACTTCCCACTCAGTCAGTGCTCAGTGGGTCAGTCTGGTGCCCTCTGGGGTCCCTGTCAACTTACCTCTATATACAGATGCCATCTCTCCAGCCACTGCACAGACTCACAGATGTCCGTGGGGGCCGGGCAGGCCCTCACTTGTATGCTACATAGATACACACATGTCTGTACACATACCCCCCCTTATAGTCTTTAAGTGCTAATTTGCATCTGCTTTGCATATGAGAGACCTGCTTCCCCCATGACGCTCCAAGCTTGAGGCCTTTAGTCTCTGTATCCCCCAGCATGCCTAACCCAGTACCCTACCACATCCGGGAGTACCTGGGTCTCTCTCTTCTGCCTATCCCTCCATTTCCTTCTAGCCCCTGGCTGGCACGGTAGGGCATAGTTTTGAATCCTGGGCTGGCCTCCAGAGTCAGTCATTCTACCCCACACAAGTCTTAGCAGAGACCTCCAGGCAAAGCATCAGTCCATCCACCAGTATAGACGTTGATCTCCTACTGTGGGTGACCCATATCACACTAGGCATTGGACGGGCAGGTACACCCAAGTGCCAAGGCTCCAGGCCTGCCCTGTCCTCTGCACCTTCTAGTTTAGTCACTAGGGAGCTGGGATATATACAGAAGAACAATTGTACACAGTCTAAGATAGAATATGTGTGACGAGTAAGTGGTTGTACTTGGATAGGTGGTAGGGAAGCAATGGGAAAGCAGGAGTGTTTGGGGAAGGAGTACTTCCCAGAGGCATGGGGGTACAGTTAGAGAGTTTTGTAGAGGCGCAAGGGAGACAGATGAGACATTCCAGAGAAGAGGAAGGCATACAGCTGGGGGTGAGCGTGGTGGATAAGCTGCTGTGACGATGGCCAGGCTGGAGCAATGTGTGTATGTGTGTGTTTGTGAGCACGTGTATGTGTGTATGGGGGGAGGGGGCTACGTATAGGAATTCTTCTGAATGGAAGTGTATGTGTACATGTGTTTGTGTTGGAGGGCTATGGGTGAAGTCTTGAGAGCCAGGCAGGGGATCCAAGATGTGAATTGGAGGTAGGGTCCTAGAGCATTCGGTGTGATGGCAGAGAGCCATAGCCTCCGGCCTTGGGGATCCCCTGGTAGACAGACGGACAGACAATATGAAAGGGTTTGGTAAGAGCCTCTTCCTAGCTCCTGGTTCCTCATCTGGGTGACCCATTCTGCATCCTGCCCTCTAACAACTCTGGGTGATTTCCAGTGGCCTACCATGAGAGGTGTGGCCTGGGGGCTCTTCAACTTTAGGCCCTAGTGCAGCTGGGCCTTCACAGAGCTCTTTGGCAGCCCTGCCCACCCATTGCCTGCCTCTGGGTAACCAGCCTTCCTTGCTCTTTTTCCCTCTCATTCTCCCCTCAGGCCAGGTAGTAGACGTGGAACAGGGGATCATCTGTGAGAACATCCCCATCATCACCCCAACAGGAGACGTGGTGGTAGCCAACCTCAACATCAGGGTAGGCCAAGGCTACGTGTGCTGTCAACCTCTGCCCTGGCAGGGGGCAAGGGAGTAGGCCCAGGGCAGCTAGAAGGAAGACAGGCACCCAGAACTTGTATGCCCCAGGCTCCTGATACCTTTGAAGAAAATGAGGGGAGCATCTCTACATGGTTCCTGAGGTTCCTTCTAGCTCCAGAGCTCTCTATATGGCTTGATAATTTGAGGGCAAGAGGGCTTCCCCAGAGAAATGCCCTATGCCCGGGCAACCGGGTCCTGGCCTGCATGTGTTGGCAGCAGGACGATGCCCCCAGGCTCCAGGGTCAATGTAAGCAACCCATGGGTCATAAGGTGCTGCCAGCAGGGCAGAATTGATCAAAAAGGCCTTTAATTGTTGTGAGCTGGCCAAGGGTCCCTGGGCCTGGCTGCTACCAGTTATGCTCCTGACTATCAGTGAGCTTGGTCGGCTCCTCCCGCCTCCAAGCAGATAGGGAAAGACATTGTAGACTTGCCTACCTGTGCTCTGGGGAGGCAGGAGCATTGTCCTTTGAACCGCCTGCTCTCAGGATCATCACACATTGACCTGTGATGCCTGCCGAGTTAGAAGTCCAAAGGCTGGGCTCCACCTGAAGGGATAACAGCTAGCTGGGAGGAAATGAATTCTCTTCCATGCACACGCTAGGGAAGCTCAGCATTGAAAGAAAGGTCCAAGTCACCAGTCATTCTGTGTTCATGGAGTGTGGCTCAGGGCTGAAGAAGAGGGAGACAGGGGCAGGAAATAAGAGAGAAAAGACTACTCGGTCTGTTCTCAGGGAGCTTCCAGTCTCTTGGGAAAACAGATGCCTGAACCCAAAACAGAAAACATTTGAGTCAACAGATGCCATCATAAAGTATCTGGGTTAAGAGAGAGGAGAGATCAATGCATGTGGAAGAGAGTAGGCCCAAGCTAGGCCTCGAAGGATGGGGGGGAGGGTTTGAAAGGCAGCAAAGGCTTACCTAGAACACACTTTACGCAAAGCCCTTTGCCCAGCACCCCTGGGGGGTAGCACTCCCAAATCAGGGAGAAAAGGAATATTGTACTAAGCAGTGGTAACCAGCTAGTGCCGGGGAAGCCTTCCTGGCAGAGGTGGTACTTGAGCCAGGAAGGAAGGCCTAGGACATTTCAGACAAGGGGACAGACTTGTGCAAAGGTTCAGAGGTATAAATGAGCCAAGTGAGGAGAGCAGTACAGCTACATTGAAGGAAGCTGAGCAACAGGATGAGGCTAGATCATGGAAGGCCTTGAATGCCAGGCCCAAGGTGTGGGCTTAGTGAGGGTCATGGGGAGGTTCTCCTCAAAAGGTAAAGAAGGGAGGGAATGTGAGTGTCCCTAAGTACACCAGGTCTCCCTCTCTTGTTCCTCCCCCTATAGGTGGAAGAAGGGATGCACCTGCTCATCACTGGCCCCAATGGTTGTGGCAAAAGCTCCCTGTTCCGGATTTTGGGTGGGCTGTGGCCAGCCTACGCTGGGGTCCTCTACAAACCCCCACCGCAGCGTATGTTCTATATCCCACAAAGGTGAGCAAGCCTATAGGCCTCTACACAGCCCCCAGACAGAACCGGCTGGGACCACTGGGCTGGTCCTTGGAGTGGCACAGGCAGGGCAGGGAGCCAAGGAAGCTAAAGCCCCCCAACTCCTGTGTGTCTTTCACAGGCCCTACATGTCAGTGGGCTCTCTGAGGGACCAGGTGATCTATCCTGACACTGTGGAAGACATGAAAAGGAAGGGCTACTCTGACAGCTACCTGGAGGCCATATTGGACATTGTAAACCTCAACCATATTGTCCAAAGAGAAGGAGGTGAGTGCTTGCGGATTGGCGGGCAGATCCTCCCCAACAGCCCCTCACCCAGGCACATAGCCTACAAAGGACCCAATGGCATGCGTTTCTTTCAGCCACTCTGGCCAAAATGAGCACGTCAGCCTCCCAGGGTGGTCTAGATGACCCCTTGTTTGTGGCCAGCTCTCCTCGGGGAAGCTCTAGCCTGATCCTTCTTTTCATTTGGAGATCCATCCTGAGACTCTGCTGTACATGGGGCTCAGTTGGGGGATGCAGAGGAGACATTATGGAGTAGGACCACAGGTCAGCTCTCCCCATACCGCATCACAGAGAAATGCTAGTGGCCATGAGCTCCCAAGCACAGGGGAGATTCCTCTGATCATGAGGGAAGGCCGTTCAGGATACTCTGTCCCTTGGGCTTCTCCCTTCTGGACTCTCTTGGGGAGGAAAGGGAGAGTAGCCTCAAGCCGGAGCTCTGATGGCTCCAGAGGGACCGGCGATGTGGCGGCACATCCGTCCACTCTCCCTCATGCTCCTTTAGTCGGTGCCTGCTATGTTCCAAGAACCGTGCTGAGAGCTCTCTCCTCCCAACCAGAGCAGCCTCTTCCTAGGTCCCCACTCACACACCAGGCTCATTCTTACCTTTGCCCATGTGCTCTCCCTCCTCGTTTGCTGCTCACCCTGCCCATGGCAGGAGGGTATCCTGGGTAACTTCAGTCCTCGTGATGATCTTTTCCCTATTCTGAAAGAAGGGAGGCAGATACAGCTAAGGAGAAAGAGGCCTGGAGTCATGGACCCAGAATTTAAAAGGCAGCTCTACTCTGAATGAGGAATGTTACTGAGACCTCAGATTATTTGGATACCGTCACACAGCACACTAATTCTGGACTCCCTGGACCAGGGTTTGAGGCCATTTGTTTGCTGGCTGTGGGATCCCTGTTCCATCCCAGTGCTCATTCAGTCTTTATCGATTTGTTGTTGTTGACCATGGCCGAGTCACTAATGTTATAAGGCCTCTATTTCTTCATCTGTAAAATGTAATAATGTGAGAGTCGAACTACTTCCCTCCCAGGGTTGTTGTAAGCAAAGTGCTTTTTAAAGCTGCCAATGGTACCCGAGCCCAGGCAGAAAGCCCTGGATTCAAATCCAGCCCCGTAAATTGGGTCAGTTCACCTCTCAGCCTCATTCATCTGTAAAATGGGACTAATAATAACACTGATCTGACACGGTCAAACAAGATCCTCTAAGTCAAACATTTTGCCCATCTGAAATCTCGAAATGCTAAGTATTATTACACCTGGACCCACTAGAGAAATGGGGTTATGAGTAGCCCAAGCCCCAGGACAATGAGCGTCCCCTCTGAGCCTCCACTAGCTCAGAAGCTAGGCACAGTACAGGGGCTAAGTGAAGCCTCCTCTTCCACTTTCTTTCTCTGCAGGTTGGGAAGCCTCCTGTGACTGGAAGGACGTCCTATCAGGTGGGGAGAAGCAGAGAATCGGAATGGCCCGGATGTTCTACCACAGGTCAGTTGGACTTTTGCTGGTACTTTTCTCTCCGGTGCCCAGCCGGCACTGAGTGACTTCCCTTCTTTCACACCTGGGTCTGACTGGGAAGCCTGGAAGGCAGCAGGGGGAGGAGGATTCCTTTGGTATAGTGCATGTCCCTCTGTGCTATCCGCATAGGAGAAAAACCAAAGCAGAAGGCCTCCGAGCTGGAGGCTGCAGCCAAGCCTCAGGGCGGTATGTTCTCCCTAGAGAGAAGAAAGTGATGTGGAGAAGGAGGGAGGCATCCCCCTGAGGGAGAGTCCAGGCCAGAAAGAAAAACTACACTTCAGGATTGTTTATGTCCTTGGACAAAGGTCCTGGAGATAACCCCAGCGTGTGGGGGCCGTCCTTGTCCTGACATATTGGGCCTTGGGCTCTCTGTGGAGCTGGCCCTTGTGCCCTTTCCCCCACAAGCCTGGTCTAAGCAGCTGGGAGTTGGAGCACTTTCCTCATTTGTGGACACGTGAGATCCCAGCTGTGGCACCAGAAGGGTCCTCAGAGGCTTCCTCTTCACTAGAACACAGCTCCAAAGGAAGCCCTCTTGCCAGTAAGGCTGTGCTTAAACATTGTGTTGGAGCCTCTGCCCAGGAAAGCCAAACATAGGCTAATGAGTGAAGATAGCACTGAGCTAGAACCCACTGAGCTCTAGAATGGAGAACAGTGGCAGCCACGTATCTGGAGAAATAATCTCCTTTGGAATTCCTCCTCTTTAGAAATATCCCAAGGGTCTTGAATTTGAGAGTGCTGGGCGCTGCAAAACCAAAAACCATTTCCAGGAACCCAGGCTGTCCTGAGCAGAATATTGTGCCCTGCTCCCGAGCTCTGAGCAGCTCCCTCTTGGAGCCTCCTCTCTGCCTCCACTCTCATTCCTCCATTCCCTGAGTGTCATTTTGGGCAACACCCCAGGCTCAACCATGCTGTGGGGGAAACAGACATGCTGTCAAGGAACCCTCAGTCTAGTTGGGACTAGAAGCTATACATATCCAAAAAGGAAATCCAAGGACTCGGACCGTGGTGGCGGGAGATCCACTGGGCCTAAGGTGAACTGGACCCTGTGGACAACTCACAAGTAGTTCCTCAGAGGCGGCTACATGTTCCCTCTCTCTCGGGGAAGTCCTAGAGTTCTCCTTTTAGCCGTGGAAAGGCTAAGTTGTCATCTACTAGTCTTTGAAAACCAACTGAAGAGGGGGCAGCTGAGTACCTCAGTGGATGGAGAGTCAGGCCCAGAGACGGGAGGTCCTGGGTTCAAACCTTGCCTTAGACACTTCCTAGCTGGGTGACCCTGGGCAAGTCACTTGTCCCCCATTGCCTAGCCCTTACCACTCTTCTGCCTTAGAACCAATACACAGTAGTGACTCCAAGACGGAAAGTGACTGTTTTAAAAAATAAGAAGAAGAAGAAAAAGAAAAAGAAAACCAACCGAGGCCCAGAGAAGTTAGGCCTTGCCCAAGGCAGCATAGTCAGTAACAGAACTTGGACTGTCCGGCCTTCTTCCTGCTGGGTTGTGGGGCCCTTCGTTTTCCAGGTGCTGGAACTAAAGCCCAGAGGGGGCCATTAAGTGACTTTCCTTTGCAGAGGTTTTTCCCCTAGCAGAGGTGGGCCCTGAAAGGTGGGCAGCATGAGCTCCAACAGCAGGGTTTTTTCTAAGGGGAAGAAGGATTTGTCTTCCTCTTTGTCTCCCCCTGCAGGCCCAAGTATGCCCTTCTGGATGAGTGTACCAGTGCTGTGAGCATTGATGTGGAGGGCAAGATTTTCCAGGCTGCCAAGGATGCGGGCATTGCCCTGCTATCCATCACCCACCGGCCCTCCCTGTGGTAGGTACCCCTCCCCCAGAAGACACACTCAGTTCCAGATATGGTGCCCTCTACCCGATGAGGCCTGAGTGGACACCCTTGTGGCCTGGCCGGCCCAGGTGCCGACAGACAGCTCGGTTGACAGGGCTCACAGTGCCCTACTGAATCACTCAGCTGCATAGACATAGGGGCCAGAGATGAGATGGGGGAGCTGGTTGCCTGAAGGAAATAAGAGAATAGAATGAGAGTAGAGGTGCCAGCTCAAGGGTCTCAGCCAAGGAGCTAGTGCTCAGGCACCTGCCCACCAGCCCTCTCCTGCCCACCCCACAGGAAGTATCACACACACCTACTACAGTTTGATGGTGAGGGAGGCTGGAAGTTTGAGAAGCTCGACTCGGCCACCCGCCTGACCCTGAGAGAAGAGAAGCAGCGTCTGGAACAGCAGCTGGCGGGCATCCCCAAGATGCAGCAGCGTCTCAGTGAACTTTGTGAGATCCTAGCCGAGGATGCAGACTCCCGCCCGGTTGAGCCACCTCAAACCTCCGACCCCTGAGGCCCCAGCCTCCATCTGGGAGGCTCTCCTACAGCCAAATACCCCCTGGAGCCTCTTGTCCTGTGTCCCTTAAGCCACAGCCCTCCCTCACCCTGGCCCTCATCCTCACGAATCTCTCCAGATTTCTTGAAAGAAGCAGTAGCGTCTCCCTTGCCTGCCCCCTCCCGAGGAGATAGATGCTGATGGAACCCTGCTTGGGGACTTGTTTCCTGGGTGGGGGTGGGGGTGGGGGGAGGGAGGGATACTTACCTAAGGAACTTTGCCAACAGCCTGGCCTGCTCCAGGTCTCTGGAGGGAGAAGGGAGGAGGAGGGTTGTTGGTGATTAGTAACTGTGAAGTAGATAGATAGCATGTATGTAGCCTTTCCTTTTCTCTGCGGGGGGGGGGGGGTGTAATCCAGGGCCATTGCCCTGCTTGTACCAGCACACAACCTCGTCCAGTATTCTTATATGAAGGCAGAGGTGTTTGGGACAGGAAGGAAGGGCAGGAGGTGCTCCTGGCAGGTGCATGGGGAGCCTGGGACCAGCCAGCATTCACATGGAAGGCCCCATTTTACCCATGACCCTCCCACTGTGGCCTCTTCCCCTTTCTCCCTTCCCTGAGACATCCTCCTTCTGCCTGCCCCTGCCCCTCTTGCCTCCTGTCCCTGGCGAGCAGTGGCCAAAGGGCCACTTCTCCAACGTCAGTTGTTCCAAAGAGCCCTTGCCCTCACCCGTCTGCCCGGCCCCACAAGAGAAAGAGTTGCACAATCCTTCCTGCTGCTGAGAATGTAGGCCTTTCTTGTTTCTCCAGAGCACTATTGGGGCTGCCTTTCTCTCTCTCTCTCTCTCTCTCTCTCTCTGGTTAATTTATTTGATCCACTTTTATATTTGTAATGATTGCCAATGTGAGTATTCCAGCACAGAAATGGCGAGGTAGGGCCAGAGGCTAAGGGAGTGCTCCCTCGCCCAGTTGGGTTGGCATGAAGGGTGTGATCTGCCCACATCTTTGCCCTGGTGTCTCAGTGGTGAGGGATGGGGGGATGAAGATGGGGAGCTGCTCAGATAGGCCAGTGCCCCCCAAGTTATCACCAGGAGCTGTGGGCCCACTCCAAGGCCCACTGACACCAGCTGACACTGCCAACCACCTACCAACCAACCAGCCAACTCCCCCACCACCTCACTGAAGTGAGGGACCTAGGGAAGGGGGAAGTATATCCCCCTGCTTGCCAAAACCACTCGACTCTTCCACTCCCGCCCCCATGGAGGAGGCAGATGCTGTGAGGGGTCCCTTCCCTTCCTTTCTTTTCTGCCCCCTCCCCAATGCCAAAGTGTACTAAGGAGGAGAGAGAGATCAACTATGCAAATCCACACGATCCCTTGTGGATGGAGACTCAACAGAAACCATGTGCCTTAGCTCTCCTCCTCAGGGCTGGGGGGGAGCTGGGCCCTCCTGTCCTCCCCCACCTTCTCAGTAAAGAAAATGTGTTTGAGATTCGCCCCTGCCTCTTTATTTCGGGGGCGGGCGGCGGGGGGGGGGTAGGTTAAACCTACCCACATCCTGAAACCTCTGAGGCCCCCCAGAGTGTTCTAACTTGTTCTCTGCTGCAGAGTACCTGGGAATCTTTACTGTGTATCTATCCATCCCCCCTTGGTCGGGGCAGGCAGGGAGGGAGGGAGGGGCAGCGTTTTTGTGCAGTGCACGGGCCTATGCCTATGGTGGGGTCAGGGTGTCTGCACAAGTCCAAGCCAGCCTCCATTTCCTCCATCAGAGGGGGGCCTGCCACCTCTAGTAGCTACTCCCATTGAGTGGTTGGGAGGTACAAGTGAGATCATGGATGTCAAGGGCCTTCCCGTGCTACAGGCAGGGAAGCGAAACTGGGTTCAGATTCTGCCTCTCCTGGCAGTGAGACTCTGAATCTCCGCTTTCCTGTCTGAAAATAGGATACGTGGTCAATAAAGAAACAGCCAGGCACCTCACTGAGGCCCAGGGCTACAAAGAGAGATCAGGGCCCCAGCCTCCAGACCACTAGGTTCAAAGGAGTTCTAGGCGGGAGAAACTGGAAATGAGCAGCAGAGGGAGGCAGAGATGGGGGAGAGCATTCTAAGCGCGGAGGACAGCCAGAGGCTGGAGAAGGCTTGTGTGACAGACCACAAAGAGGCAACTAGTGTCACTCGGTTAGAAGTAGCTGCCTCGATGGAGCCTGGGTGGGGGCAGGTGACAAGGGGCCCTGAAGGCCAAACGGGATTCTCTGTCTGATCCTGGAGCCACTGGAGTTGGGGGTAGCTGGGGAATGTGGTCACAACCTGGGTTTGAAAGTCCATTTGAGTGGCCGTGGGTGGCCTGGAGTGGGGAGAGATTGGAGGCAGGGAGCCCCCCCCCCCCCAGTATTCCAAGTGGGAAGGGATTGAGGACCTGCACCGGGGGACATTAGGAAGGGAAAGTTGACAGCCCTTGCTGGGCAACGAACGCGCAGTTTAAGGTGTCTACACGGCCAAACGCTCGGCGCTGGAGAAGTTCGACCTGAGAGCAATGCTCGGGGATCCCATGCAGGGGACCCCCACTTTGAGAGTGCAGGCCGAGAAGCGGGAGAGCAGCGGCCTCCAAACCAAAGAGGGACAGCCATGGAGTCAAGAGGCGCGGCTAGCCTGGCCAAGTCACTGCAGCCGGATTGCCTGGCCTTTGCCACTCTTCGGGCCGAGTCAATACTCCGACAGAAGGAGGGGCTCTTTGTGTGCTTGAGCAACGTCTAAGAAAGCTTCCGACTGTTCACGTGGCGGGCTTTGGCCCCACTGACACAAGCCCGCTCCCTCCCTCCCTCGGAGAGCAGAGAGTAAGAGAAAGAAGATGGCACAGCCCTCCCTTTCCCTTTGCAGCTTGGGCCTCTCTGCGGCCACCAGGGGGCGGAGGCGGGATGGGTATTTGGGGTCCCTCCTCCCTCCAGCCCCCAGGCTTAACCGGGAGACTGCGTAAACAGCCATTTATTCGCCAATTAGTTGTCTCCTGGGGCTGTTTAATCAAAGGGGAAGAAAGTGTAAAAGTGAAAGGGAGCAAAGCTGTGGGCAAATTGCACCGTTCAGCTGCCCAGGGGTAGAGTTCCTGGGGTTCTGCTGGCCGGCCCGGAACCGGAAGACACAAAGAGCCACAGTCCTTGCTGACCCCCTCCAGGACGGGGCCTTAAACCCAAGTAATTGGGCCGGAGCTGAGTGGAGGAGGAAATGACCCGAAGGATAACAGCATCATCAAGATAACAGCACCTAAAGGGGGCCAAAGAGCTTTACAGACGCTATCTCATTTGGGCTTCCCACAACCCTGAGAGGCGGGGGCTCGTATTCTCATTTTACTCATGCGGAGAGTGTCGAAGGCTAGACTTGAATTCACGTCTTCCTGACCCCAGGCTCAGCCTTCCACCCACTGCAACAGCTAACTACCCGCTCCCAGGCCTGTTTGGGGGCAGGAGCAAGAAGGGATAAGACAACAAAGTACAGAAAGGTAGAGGGATGCTGAAATGTTGAATTTTGAGGGACCAGCCCACCTGATGACTTGCTTGGAATTGGACCGGGGAGGGAGTAAGAGGAGCAATGTGAACCATGTAGGAGACATGTAGTGAAGAATATTGCTCCATACAGTATCCTTTTTTAGAGATGATAGGGAGCCATTGATGGTTTTTGAGCATAACAGTTCTAAAATGAGAAATTTCTAGGAAATGACAAATCTCTCCAGTGTCCTTACCAAGAAAGCCCCAAATGGGGTGGGGGTGGGGAGAGAGGGCCTGAAACAGCTGAACAACAAGTTATAAAATCCTGTCAACTCCCTCTTCTCAGCTCACAGAGCCACCATCCTTGTTCTGAGGAGCTCAGTTTTCTCGGGAGGCAAGGGACACACAACATTCCCATGCGGAAAGTTACAGAGCAGGATTTAAAAAAATTAATTCTTTACCTGCCTGGAATGCACTCCTTACTTCCCTCCTACCTAACGTGATCCTCCTGCCTTGTCATGGCGAAGGGACTTAAGGAAACTGAGCCGTGCCATTCAGGGTTGCCCAAGACAATGGGGTCATAGCGGAGAGCGAGCTCTGACAAAAGGCGATCCACCAGAGAAGAAACGGGCAAATCACTGCAGTACCTTTGCCAAGAAAACCTCCATTAAAATGATAAAAGAGATGACACCAGAAGAGGAGCCCCTCGGGGCAGAAGGTGGCCCGTACGCTTCTGGGAAAGAGCAAAGCGCAACTACAAGTAACTCCAGGACTAACAAAGGGGCTGTGGAGGTGTCTGGGGACAAGAGCCAAGTTTGGTGTTGTAAAGATCAGGTTTGCATAGGAATCTGCAACATTATGTCCATGAACCAAGTAAGCTGCATGTGGTCAAACAGGAGACAGAAAGCTTACCCACCAAATTCTTAGGTGTCGGTGAACTTTCTAAATGGGTGGGAATGACTACATTTAATTAATTCAGATGATCACTACATCTACTACTGTGGGCGAGAATCCTTTAGAAGAAATGGAGGTGCCATCATAGTAAAAGGGTGAGAAAAGCAGTTACTGCGGTGTAATCTCAAAAATAACACGATGATGTATTCGAGTCCATAGCACATCAGTCAAAGTCACAGTACTACAAGTCTGCGTGCTAACCACTGATGCCTAAGAGCCTTGGTTCGTTAAAGACCTACAACATCTTCTAGAAAAAAACACCCCCCAAAAGACGTCCCGTTTATCAGAGGATTTTGGAAGAAGCTCAAGTAGGAGATCAAAAGATAGTTGGAATAACAGGCAAGTTTGGCCTTGGAGTACAAAAGAAAGTAGGGTAGATAGAGACTAATAGGATTGTACAGGAGGCAGAGACAAAAAAATAGAGTTTTGTCAAGGTAATTCGATGGCCATAGGAAACCCTCTTTTCCAACAACCCAAAAGGCAACTCTACACAGGAACATTATCAAATGGTCAATACAGAAATCGGATGAATTCTATACTTTGTAGCCAGAGGTGGAGAAGTTCCATACAATCAGTTAAAACAGAACTCAGAGCGGACTCTGGCTCAGATCAAGAGCTTCTTGTTGCAAAATTCAGATTTAAATGGAAGAAAGTAGGGAAAACCATCAGACCATATAGGTATGAGATAAACAATATCCCTTATGATTATGAATTGGAAGTGATGAAGATTTAAGGGATTGCCCTGGTAGCCAGGGGACCTGAAGAACTCTGGCAGAGGTTCCCAATATTGTACAGGAGGCAGAAACAAAAAATATCCCAAAGAGAAAGAAGAGTAAGAAATCGGAATGGTTCTCTGATGAGGTTTTACAAATAGCTGAGGAAAGAAAGAAAGGCAAAGGAGAAAAGGGGAGGGGAGCCCAGCTGGATGCCGAATTCTAGACAATAGCAAGGAGAAATGAGAGGGATTACTTAAATGAACATTGCAAAGTAATAGGAGAAAACAATGGAATGGGAAAGACAAGACAACTTAAGAAAATTTGAGCTCTCAAGGCAATATTTCATGCCAAAATGGGCGTGATACAAGACAAAAAAGATTGATAGGGACTTAACAGAAACAGAAGAGGTCGCAAGAACACACCAAAGAACTGTAGAAGAAGAAAGCTTATTAATATCATCAATAACTAAGATGGTGTGGTTACTGGCCTCAAATCAGACATCCTGTGATTTCAGAAAGAACTGGAAAGACCTAGGTGAACGGATGCAGAGTGAAACAAGCAGAACCAGGAAAACACTGTACACAGTAACAGCAATATTGTGGGACGATCAACTGGGATAGACTTGGCTTCTCTCAGCAATACAATGCTCCGGGACTGAGGACAAAGAATGCTCTCCACCCCCAGAGAAAGGACTCCGTAGATGAAAGCAGATGGCTTCTCACTTGTTTGTTTGGGTTTATGTTTGGGGATTTTTTTATTTTACTCACTGACAAAAATGAACAATATGGGAAAAAACACAATCCAAATGTCCAATCAAACAAAACCCTACATCCTGGAGTGTGAATTCAGGTGGGCCTTGCTTGGGAAGCACTGCTAACCATCAGGCTAGTGGAGGTGACTGAATTCCAACTGAGTCACTTAAAACCCTGACAGAGGACGCGGTAAAGTGCTGCATTCAATACACCCGCCAATTTAGGAAAGTCAGCAGTGGCCTCGGCATTGGAAAAGAGCTGTTTACGTGCAGATCCTAAAGAAGGGCAGTGCCAAAGAATATTCAAATGACCCAGGAACTGAGCTCATCTCACATGCCAGCAAGGCTATGCCTAAGGCTTTGCGAGCACGAGCGCGAGGCTTCAGCAACGTGGGAACCAAGAATTACCAGAAGAGCAGGCTGGTTCTTGAGGAGGCCGAGGAGCTGAGCTGGAGCCGCTGGCATTCACTCGATCGTGGCAAAAGCAGGGCAGTTCCAGAAAGGCATCCACTGCTGCCTCGCTGATTACATACACTTGCGCTTTTGACTGTGTGGGTCTCAGCAGAACGTGGCAAGGCCTCAAAGAGATGGGAGCGCCTCATGGGCTTACCTGTCCCCTGAGGAGCCTGTACGCAGGTCAAGAAGCACACATGGAGCAACAGCTCGGTTTAAGCTTGGGAAAGCTGTGTGTCGCCCTCTTATTTGTTTAGTTTACCTCATGGGCAATGCCAGGCTGGATGAATGAAGGTAGCTGAGGAACACGGACAGCCTCGGGGCTGCAGATGAGGGCCAGAGGGGAAATGAACTTGAGCAGAGCCCCTAAGATCTTGGCAAGTGATCCCACATCATCTCCTGGAGAAGACGTCGCGTTCTGCAGCGCAGCCAGGAGCTTCCGAGACATTTGCTCCTTGGAAGGAGAACTCCGGCAAGTCGGGCCAGCAGAGTAAAATGCAGGGCCGCCGCCGCCGCCTGGCCCACAAAGGGCCCCAGAGAGAGTCACTGAAAGCCGTCGGACCACCGGCGAATCGTGGCCCGAGTCCCCCGCGGCCCAGTGAACTCACTAGTAACTGGAAGGTCAGATGCTCAAGCGGAGGGAAGCCACAGATGGCGAGAGAGGACTCACTGGGAAAGCCCCCGGCATGGCGGAAGGAAGACGGAAGGTAAAGGGAGAGGTGACGTCACCGGACGGGCTGGACAGGAAGCAGCGAGCACGAGTTTGGACAGGCTTTGGGAGACAGTGGAGGGTAGAAGGGCCTGGCATGCTCTGGCCGGCCCATGGGGCCACAGCGAACGACCGAACGACCGCAGCAAAGGTTTGCGAGCGCTGGAACGCCTGGCGTCTGCCTTTTCCCGGGCTCCACTGGTTCCCAGCAAGCCTGCCCAAGTGTCATTTCCCAGGGGGCCTTTGTTCCCCAAGAAGTGTGCCCAGCTCAGCGAGTGGCATCTCTGCCCTGTCTTTTCCTATAACGGGGAGCTGCAATATCATTTCGAGCCAGTGTAATTCTTGAACGGGTTTTATGCCTTCTGCTGACCGAGGAGGGGAAGCCAGGGCGCGCTTTAGAGTCAGTTTGTGCTGCATTTCTCTTAGCGCCTTAGCCTGTCCTGTGCTCAATAGGGTGCCCCCGGTTGTGTTCCCAGCCTGTGCAGGTGTTTAGTGGACAAAGTGAGCCTCCTCTCCTCCCCTGAGCTCCCTAGGGGTGTCTGGCTTCCTCTTCTATAAGGGACCGCCTGGATACTCTCCAGCCCAGGCCCTGAGCAGAGCGACAATAGGAAAAGTGAGTGTCTGTCTCCCTTCTCTTCGGGGCCCTCCCACACTCTGAATCCATCCATCTGGGCAGCCCCGGAGGGATCGGATTCCCTGGGGGGGGGGGGGGAGGAACCAGAGAGGAAGGGGAAATCATTGTAAATCGGGACCCCAGCTTCATTAGACATTGCTCGCTCTCCCTCCCCCACCCCACGTCCAGCCAAACCGGCCTCCCCACAGACGTAACATCTCTTGTCTTGCTCACCTAGCACTCCTCCTTTATCTCCTAGAATCCCTGTCTTCCTCCAAGCCGCAGCCCAAATACCGCTTGAGGCCTTTTCTAACCTCCCTAGATGCTTCAACCTTCCCTCCCCAGCCAGCTTCTGGAACCTGCTGTTTAATTTCTGAAGCAACAAAAACCTGCGTTTGAATCCAGCCATGTGACCCTGGGCAAGTCACTTCAGCCCTGTAAAATGGAGATGATTGTTGTGTCTATTTGGCAGAGCTGTTCTGGGGCTCAATGCAGCTCTATATGGTGTTTTGTAACACCCCCCCCCCAAAGCGCCATAGAAAGAGGAGGTGTCACTGCTATCTACGGATTTTTAGACGTGGCTTCCTCGAGGGCAAAAATGGCTTCGAGCTTGTGTCCTCGGCACCTGACCAGTGCTGGGAATTTAGCAGGCGATTAATAAATGCTTGGGGGCTGATTGTTTGATTGGGAGGTTTCCTGGAAGTGGGTGGACCCCGCCAGGGTAGGTTAGGGCAAGAGCAAGGCCTTGAGAACTGGGTGCCTGGCCTTGTCCTTCCTCTCCTCTCCACCAGGAGCCCCCTTCTCTTCATCATCTCAATCCTTTCCTTCATCCTAGTGCCCATGTGCGCATGCCTGCCAGCACACTCCAGCCACACACACACACACACACACACACACACACACACGCACATGCCAGCACCCCCTTCGAGGCCTGCAGAGGGCAGCAGCCACCTGCCTTGGGATGGGCGTCCAGAAACTGGGAATGGGAGGAGGCGGTGGGGGGAGGGCGGGCAAAGGGGCCGGGCTGGCTGGGTTGGTTTGGGCATATTGCATTCTGGGGAGGCTGGGGCACCGGCTAGGAGGGAAGAAGGAGGGAGGGAGGGAAAGTGGGAGGGAAGATTCCTGCCTGGCTGTCCAACTCCCCCAGTTCCCGCCTGGGACAGCCTGTACCCTCGCTCCCCTCCTCCCTTCTTTCTGCCCCTGCAGGAATCTTTGCCCAGGTAGGTGGGTACATGCCCTTGCCTTGTGGGGAAGCCCCTGAGCAGCCTGGAGGGGGACAGAGGCAGCTTTGGGGGTGCGGGTGGGGAGCAGGTTGCCCCACCCTTCCTGCTCCCCCATCTTAGCTCGGGAGATGGAAAAATAGGGACCCCCGGGGTGGAGGAGATAGACAGGTGGCAAGAATGGCAAGGTCTGAGAAGGGTCCCCTTTCCTGCCCCCAGTCGGGGAAGGGGGGAAGTGGCAGCTTTGGGGGCGCCAAGCTGTCCCCTCCCAACAGGCCGAAGACCCTGAGTCCCAGCTGCTCCCCCCTGAGGAGAGGAGAGTGCAGGCAGCAGCCTCAGAGTTCTGGCCCTCTCTCCCTGCCCCTCAACAGTAGTTGCCAGGGCAACTCAGAGCGGCCTGGATTAGAAAGGTGCCTCTCGCCTCTACTAGGGAGCAGATAAGGCAAGAAACAAAGTAGCGATTGGTAGAGCTGCCCATCCATGCCACCCTGCCCAGCCCTGGCCGGCAGCACATTGGCACCGGGTGGGCAGATGGGTGAAGGGAGGGATGCCTTCCCGGGAGAGCAACGGCTCAGGGAGAATTCTGGCTGGGGCTTCAGAAAGGGTAGCGACTCCCTTCCCCCAGAGCTGCCCAACCAGCCTGGCCGGGCTACGGATCCAGCAGGCACCTCCTCTGGCTGCCCCTTCCTCCCCTCCCCACTGCCTCCCCCAGGCACCCGAAAGTGGAAATCCCCCCACCCTCCGAATACCTCCCCCGCCCCCCCCCCCCTCTTCCACTCGGGACTGCCCCCATTCGGCAGCCCGACAGGACACTTGCGCCTTTCTCCCCTGAACCATTGTACAAGTGCGGTGAGCTGCGGAGAGGCAGATGCCAGAGAAGGGCATCCGCTGCCCCACGCAGTCACACCCACCCACGTAGGCTTCCCCAACACCAGGGGATGGCACCACTTGCCCGGGGTGGCCCAGGCCAGCAGGGAGCTAGCTGGCCGGGGGAATAGGATTTTCCAGAAGATCCTTAATCTCCAAGGATTACTTCTTTTTTCCTGGAGTGGGTGGCCAGGAAGGGGGTGGGGTCTTGTGACGATGTTTTCCATACCTGAGGCCATGAAGGTGGTTGCCATGAAATGTGTTGAGGTGCCATCTCTGGGGGCCCCACCCTTCCTGTACCAGGTGAAGAAGGGGCTCTCCTCCCCTCCCATCATCCCCTGTTCCCTCTCCTAGGCATCTTCCAGTTGGGGTTGGTGCTGCTCACCATTTCTTTCCTGTGCCTGGCACAGCTGCCATGAGGTGGGCCACCCTGCTGTAGGCAAAAGGGTCACCCTGTGGGAGGGGGAAATGTGGGTGCTAGGCTGAGCTGGTGAGCTCAGGGTTAACATGGGGGTGAGGGGGGCACGCCCCAGGGGAGACAGCCACTCACTGGGGGTGGGGGGAAGGTCTTGGGCACTGTGTTGCCTTTTATCAGCAAGGGCTCTGTCTCCAGCCCCCTGCCCCCTCCCTCTTGCTAGACAAAGGCAGGCATTGAACCCCTAAGGCTGGCAATTCATTTCAAGGGGGAGAGGAGGAGCTGGGGAGGGCACAGAGACTGGGGTGGGCACGTGCCAGGGCCACCCATCCCATTCCTGAGGCACTGTCCACTCTCTCTTCCCATTCCAGCTCCAGGCCAAACACTCCCATCCCCCTTTTTCTAGCCAAACTGGGGATAGGAGTGACCCCGGGAGACACAGGGGACAAAGGGGTGGCCAGCCTTTCTGAAGAGCTTGTCTTTCCATACCGCAAAAGGGTCGGGTCAGCTTACCGGATGCCAGGCTGGCCTTGAGACCCTACGAGGGCATCTTTCTTCTGTTCTTGTATCCTAAGGGAGAAGGCTTAGATTGGTGGGTTGGCATTTCTGCTCCCCTTGCCCCACCTATGCCAGGAGAGCACCTCTGTGACTGGCAAGGGTCCTTGGAGTGGCAGAAAAGCTCTCTCAACTCCCAGGAAGTGTGGTCAAGGAGCCTAGGATAGAACCCTGGGAGGGGAGGGTTGGCTACCCCCCTGGGTGGGGTTAGGGAAACAGAGGGGACATTGTTGGGGACGAGGGGAGAAAATTACCATCATAGCCGCTATTGACGAAACTGCCAGCTGTGCTCAGGGTGGACCCCACTGGCCCTCCCCCAGATGGGCCTGAGTGGACAAGGGCTCAAGCATCTCCCCCTCTCGCCCCCTTTTAGGACAATGCCTACGATATCCACAGTGTACCAGGCGGCAGTGCCCTGGGGCAGCTGAGTGGAGGAGGTCCCCCTCTGCTTCCATATTCCTGGTAAGTGACTGACACACCTTCCCACCCACCCCCACCCACCCCCACCCCCAGACCCTGGACTGGCTTCCCATCATGGGCATTGTTCTCTTCCGGGGTCCCACCTCTCACTTGCTTCACCCAAAGCCAGCTGGGCCAGTGGTTGGGAGGAGGGAAGAGGGAGCCCCCCCAGGGAAAAAGAGGGTCTCACCTCCCCCAGTCCAGCTCTGGGGCCCGGGCCTGCCACTGCCATATTATTTGCACGTGTCCTGGACATGTCGGCACACGTATGTACAAGCCTTGATGGAAGTTGACAACAGGGTTAGCCCCGTGGCCCCAGGGACTGAAGGAAATCCATTCTCCAGAGTGGGGGCCCCACCCCCATCCCCTGTGCTGCCCCAGCTCCCTGGCCCATCCCCACACTTCCAGCCCTTTGCCACTGGGTCTTCCTGTCTCTGGCCTCTAGAGATAAGGGGATCCTGGAGGAAAGGAGAAGATAGATGGGAGCCATGTCTTTGTGGAGAGCCAGTCCCCCCCTCCACTGGGGGGAGAGCTCTGACCCCAGCCCAAGGAGTGTCGGGGTGTGTGTGTGTGTGTGTGTGTGTGTGTGTGTGTGTGTGTGTGTGTGAGAGAGAGAGAGAGAGAGAGAGAGAGAGAGAGAGAGAGAGAGAGAGGGAGGGAGGGAGGGAGAGAGAGAGAGAGAGGGAGGGAGGGAGAGGGAAGGAGAGAGGGAGGAGAGAGAGGAAGAGGAAGAGAGGAGGGAAGAGGGAGGAAGAGGGAGAGAGGGAGGGAAAGAGAGAAGGAGAGGAAGAGAAGGAGGGAGAGAGAGAGGAAGGGAGGGGAAGAGAGTGAGAGAGAAACAAAGGAAGAGAGAGAGGAAGGGAGAGAGAGAGGAGAGAGAGGCAGGGGGGAGAGGGAGGAAGAGGGAGAGGGAGGGAGAGAGGAAGAGAGAGAAGGAGAGAGAGGGAGAGAGAGAGGGAGGGAGGGCGAGAGAGAGGGGGAGGGAGAGGGAGAGGGAGGGAGAGAGGAAGAAAGAGAGGGAGAGAGAGAGGGAGGGAGGGAGAGAGAGAGGGAGGGAGAGGGAGGAAGAGGGAGAGAGAGAAGGAGGGAGGGAGAGAGAGAGAGGGAGGGAGAGAGGGGGAGAGGGAGGAAGAGGGAGAGAGAGGGAGAAGGGGGAGAGGGAGGAAGAGGGAGAGAGAAAGGGAGAGAGGGAGGGAGAGAGGGACGGGGGAGAGAGAGAGATGGAGAGACAGAGACATAGACACACAGAGACAGACAATGCATGAGTGCATCTGTCTGAATTTGTGTGTTTTGGGAGGCATGCACAGAGGGGTGAAAGTCAGTCAGGGGGAATGGGGTGGACAGACCCTCATGTATATACATACTTGAAAATATGTGCTTGTGTTCGTGTGTAGACAGGCTCGGGTCTAAGTATGTTTCAGGGATGGAGGGCCACTCTGCGCGTACATGCGAAAGGGAAGAGTCTGTGCATTTGTGTGTCTGTTTGTAGGGGGCAATCTGTATGCCTCTGGGGCAGGAGGGCTTCTGTACACTGGGAGCACAGTGTGTTGGGGGTGCTGAGTCTCTGGGAGGAAGGACACAAGTCCTGGGGCTCGACACGCCTCCACACGCCCGCCTGCTTGCCGGAGTGTGCATGTCACCATCTCTAAGCTGGTGCCTGAGCTCCTTGCCCCAGCCTGCCTGGCCTGCTGGGACTGGGCGTCTGCACTGGCTCTTGGCTCCCTACCCTCGGCCTGCAGCCCTGCGGTTCCTTGCCTTGGTGTCTCTGAATGGCTCTCTGGCTCGGATAATTTCCCCAGTTCTCCCTCTTGGCCTTGGGTGTCTTTGACTCCTCTGACTTTCTGTCTCTTGGAGTCTCAGCATCTCTGCATCTCTGGCCTCTCTTTCCCATTCCTCCCATCCCAGGCAAGGTTAAGGGATCCCGGGCCATCACACACCACTGATAATACCTGACCCTCACAGAAGGGCTGGCACAACTGTGCTCCTCCCTGCAGAACTCTGGGGCCAAGGCTGGCCATCTAAGCTCTACCAGGGCCCAACCCAGCAGGCAAGGGACTACCTAAAGCTTCTCCTGTTACTGCCGCAAGGTGTGTCTGCTTCAGAATCTGTCCGGGTGTCTTAGAGTCCCTGTTCTTGTTTCTCCCTAGGATCCCAAGGCCGGAAGGGACCCTAGAGGCCTCCAGGGGGATGAAGTGCTAACACCTAAGGTTCTGAAGCACAATTCAAACCCAAGTCTTGACTACTGTGCTTTAGGGCAACTGGGTGGTCCAGTGGATAGAATGCCGGGTGAACCTGGAGTAAGGAAGATCTTTTCTTTTTTTCTTATTTGAAAAATTTTATCTAATTAATTTAGAATATTTTTCCATGGTTACATGATTCATGTTCTTTCCCTCCCCTCTCCCCCTCTTTCCCCCCCCCCCAGCCGACAAGCAATTCCACTGGGTTTTCCATGTGTCATTGATCAAGACCTATTTCCATATTGTTAGTATTTGCACAGGGTGATCATTTAGGGTCTACATTCTCAATCCTATCCCCATCGACCCACGTGATCAAGTAGTTGATTTTCTTCTGCATTTCTGCTCCCACAGTTCTTTCTCTGGGTGTGGATAGCTTCTTTCTCATAAGTCCCTCAGAATTGTCCTGGCTCATTGCATTGCTGCTAGTAGAGAAGTCCATTACATTTGATTGTGCCCCAGTGTATCCGTCTCTGTGTACAATGCTCTCCTGGTTCAAGTCAGAAAGATCTAAGTTCAAATCCAGCTTCAGACACCTACTAGTTGTGTGATCCTGGGCAAATCACTTCACCCTGTTTGCCTCAATTTCCTCTACTGTATATAATCCCTACATCCCAGAATTGTTGGGAAAATCAGACAAGATAGATAATATTTGTAAAGTTTTTAGCATATTGAACAGCATGTAGATGTTTGTTTGCTCCCTTTCTTCTTAGGATTCCATTCATTGCATCACACATCTCCTTTTGTCTCCCTCCCTTCCCTTCTTACTCCTCTCTGTCTTGATTTTCTTCTCTCTGTCTTCCCCCCACATCTTTCTGCTCCTCTCTTCTTGCTTTTCTCCATTTCTCTCTCTCTCTTCCCCTTCTCTTTCTCCTCTATGTCCTTCTCTGTCTCTGTCTCTCATCTACTCACTCCTCTCTCTCTTCTCTTTGCTCTTTTTTTCTTTCTGTGCCTATCTCTGTCTCTGTCGGTCTCTCCCCTCTCTCTTTCTCTCTCTCCTTTTCTATTTGTGTATGTCTCTCTCTCTCTCCTCTCTGTCTGTCTGTCTCTCTCTCCTTTCTCTCTCATCTACTCACTCCTCTCTCATTTTGCCTTCTCTCTTCTCTTTGCCCTTCTCTTTTTCTGTGCCTATCTGTCTCTGTCTCCGTCTCTTTCTCTCTCTCTTTGTCTCTCCCCCCTTTCCCCCCTCTCTGTCTCTCTCTCCCTCTTTCTCTCTCTCTGTCTGTATCTCTCTCTCCCCTCCCCCCTGTACCCCTTCTCATTCAACAAGCATTTCATTTCATACGCTTGGCTCTGGACATACAAGGAAAAGTTCTTGCTCTCAAGAAGTGTACACTGTATTGATGGGAAATGAAAAGTACACATAGAAGTAACCCTCAAAGCTGTTTTGAGCCCAGCCCATCCAGTGCAGCTGCATCCACTGATCTCAGGCCACAAGTCCCTCATATTGACTTGCTCTGGGTGGCTTTCCCAGGGTCCTGAGCACTGGGACAATCTGCCTAGGGTCGGTCCGATAGGTGTTGGGTGTCAATTGTCTGCCCTGGGTGCCAGTACTTACAAAGTCAGTTTTGATCAACTGGAGGGCAAGAGGAAAAGCCTACAAAGGCTGGATGGAAGGAGGAAGTGCCCTCTGCTTTGTTCCCTGGCTGGAGGCCCACTCAGCCATACCCTTCCAGATGTGGGGCCCTGGCCAAGTCTCCCTTCACGGAGGCCTCGGAGCTTGCATCCTCGAAGTCTGGTTCTTTGGCTTAGTGTTTCTCTCTTTGGCTCTGGGGCAGACTAACCAGACTTCTGCCTCTGGCTCTCCATCAGTGGCATCCTGGTGTCTCTGGGGTTCCTCCTCTGGTTGGGGAAAGTGTCTGAAGATAGAGAGAATGATTGGGACGTGTGTGTGTAATGGGGGTAACAAGTGGGCTGGGTAGGGCGATGTGGTGCGTGTCCGTGTCATCGGGGGATATGGAAGGGAGAGGAATCAAGAGACACTGAGCTCCTCCAAGATCACCCTTGGTGAGGAATGGCCCATCCAGGCAGTGGGAAGACTTCCTGCTGACTGGACCTGGCACCATTTGAGTGGCCAGTGCCCCTCCTGGATCTCCTCTGGTTCTATTTTAGAGAGAGAAGACGGCCTCGGGGCCAGGGTAGACCAGTGCCTTGGACTCCTTCCTTCTAGCCCTAAGGAGTACTGCTCTGGTCTAGGGTCTGGGATCTAGAAGCATGTTCCCTTTGCTCACTCCCTCAAGAGTCCCCTCCATAACGAGTGCCTATCCAGTCTTTGATTGGAGATCTCCGAGGACAGGGAGCCCTCCTGTGCCTTTCCAAGCAGGATGAACTGTCGGTGGCCTCCCCTGCCATCTGCCTCTCTGTAGCCTCCCCCGTCCTCCCTCACACTTGGCAGCTAGCATCCCCCCACCTCACCTGCCAACTCTCTGCGGGGCTGGTTCGTGTATGCCCCCCCACCCCGAGAGAATGCCATCTCCCCCCCTTGGACTCCGAGGTCCTTTCGACAGGACTGTGTCTGCCTGTCTTGGGATCTCCCTTGTCCCTTAGTACAGTGCCAGGTGCTTTCCAAATGCCTATTCACTGATTGCTCCCCACGCCTTTCTGGTATAGGTCCCCAAGATGACCAGCCTGCTGCCAACCCTCTTCCTCCTGCTGTTGCCACTACCATCACGGAGAAGTTGGCATCTTGCCCTTGCCCAGCATTTCTCTGCCCCCAATACCACCTTCAACCACCTGGCCATGGATGCTGCTACAGGCATGCTCTATGTTGGTGCTGTGAACCACCTGTACCAGCTGACACCTGACTTACAGCAAGTAGGTGAGGCAGTCACAGGCCCCATATGGGACAGCCCCGACTGCCTGCCCTTCCGGGACCGAACTGAGTGCCCACAGGCCCGACCCACAGACAATGCCAACCAATTGCTGCTGGTGAGCGGGCAGGCCCGGGAGCTAGTGGCCTGTGGGCAGGTTCGCCAAGGTGTGTGCGAGAAACGGAGTCTTGGGAATGTGGCACAACTTGTGTTCCGGGCAGAGGATCCCGGCGACGGGCAGTTTGTGGCTGCCAATGCCCCAGGAGTGGCCACCGTGGGCCTCGTAGTGTCAGCCCCAGGGAGAGACCTGCTGTACGTGGCCCGGGGCCTTGCAGGCAAGCTGTCTGCTGGGGTGCCCCCCTTGACTGTACGCCAGCTGGCCGGGCCCCAGGCCTTCTCTAGTGAAGGCCTGGGCCGCTTGGTGGTAGGAGACTTCTCTGACTACAACAACAGTTATGTGGGGGCCTTTGCGGGCACCCAGTTTGCTTACTTTCTCTTCCGCCGCCGGGGGTCTCGGACCCAAGCCGACTACCGCTCTTACGTTGCCCGCGTGTGCCTGAATGACGCCAATCTCTACTCCTATGTAGAGATGCCGCTTGTTTGCCAGGGGTACAGCCTGGTGCAAGCAGCTTACCTGGCCCCGGGTCAAGGAGGGGGAACCCTGCTGGTAGTGGCTTCCCCAGGGCCTATGGGAGGCTCCGCACTATGTGCCTTCCCACTCCAGGAGGTCGACAGCCGGATGGAGCGGGCCCGGAGGCTCTGCTACACTATGGGAGGACACAGCCCAGCTGGGGAAGAGGCCACCATTGAGTATGGCGTCACGTCCCGATGCGTCTTCCTGCCCTCAGTGAGCCAGTTGGAATGGGGAGGGGGCAATGGGTCCTCATCGCTTTGGCTCCATCCCTTTTCTCTCTCCATTTTTCTGGGTCTCTCTGTGTCTCTGGCTCTTAGTATAGGTCTGTCTTGTTGGGCTTCCTTTTCTCCCCTCGTGCCCATCTGTCTGCGTGCCACAATCCTCTCTCTGTTTGATCATGTGAGTGGCTCCTGGGGGCTTTGGCCTGAAGGCTCTCCCTGGACCCCTTACCCCTAGGACTCCCCGGACTCATACCCTTGTGGGGACGAGCACACGCCCAGTCCCATCGCCAGTCATCAGCCCCTGGAAGCAGAGCCCCTACTCACCAGCATCCCCCACCTCAGCGCTGTTGCTGCTCTTGAAGAGGCCGGCCACACCATCGTCTTCCTGGGGGACACCCAGGGCCAGCTCCACAAGGTGAGATACTCCAGCCAGGACTTTATGGAAAGCAAACCAGAGGGCGGGGTTGGGGTGAGATGGGAGGCAAGAATCTTTCTAGGCTACTAGAATATTCCTTCCAAAAAGGATCTTCAAAGCTAGCTAGTCAGAGTCCATTGCTCCCATTTTCCAGATGGGAAAATTGATGCTAAACCAAGGGAACTTGGCCCAGGGCACATTAGCAGCCAAGCCAAGGCTACATAATGATGCTTTTGACCTCCAAGACTTCTAGATACCTTTTGTACTGTCCTACTATCTGCCTCCTTTATTAAGGACCAGGAAAACCTGGAGAAAGTGAATGGGGGAAGGCCTTGGTGAGATCCATCACTTTCTCCGAATTGGAAGATCGGTTCTGGGGTCCTCCACTGTGGAAGAGGCTCTTCAGGGATCTGAGCGCTGTGCTGCCCCATTGTGTGTGTGTGTGTGTGTGTGTGTGTGTGTGGCCTTCTGGGACGTGTGTTCAGTCAGACCCAGGCTTCTCCTTGCTACCTCCAGTTCCAGGTGTTGAGGGGTATTTGACAGCCTTCGGGGTTCTCCTTTGGAGTAGAAAGGCAAGTTCCCGAGTGTGTAGGAAAGAAATAAGCACCCATTAAGGGCCTTCTATGTACCAGGCACTGGTCTGAGCATTTGCCGAATTGGATCTCGTTGCATCCTCAAAACAGCTCTGGGAGGTAGGTGCCATTTTCTCCCCATTGTACAGATGAAGAAATTGAGGGAAGTAGCAGTGAAGTGATTTGCTCAGCTAATAAGTGCCTGAGGTTGCATTTGAACTCAGGTCTTCCTGACCCCAGGCCTCCGGCTCAGTCCACTGTGACTCCATTTAGCTGCCGTAGAATTCCATTCAACAAGCATTTGTCACTATGTGCCTAGTACTGTACAAAGAAAGGCAAAAGCCTAAGCTGGCTTCTCTTCCAAGCGGGAGGCAACCTCAGAGGGAAGACGCTGGCAATAAGGGAAACTGAGAAAGACCTCATGCTGAAGGCACGGTTTGAGGTGAGCCTTGAAGGCAGAGGGCAGAGACAACGAAGGGGAGAGCATTCCAAGGAGCCAGCCAGTGCAAATGTCTGCGGTCAGCAAACGGCATATACTGTCCCGAGAGCAGCGAAATGACCAAGACGACATCGAGGGGAAGAAGGTGTCGAGGCCTGGAAAGATAGGACCAGGAAGCACTTGGAATGCCAGACGAAGATGCTCTGGGTGATCTAGAGCCACCAAAGGCGATCGATTGAGTGGGCCAGAGGGCCATTTGGACAGCTGAATGGAAGATAGATGTGGTATGGATGCAGGCGACCTCCAGCCCCATCGCCTGACCTCCAGTAGCTGTTGCAATAGCCCAGGGATCGAGGTGATGAGGGCTGGCACCAGAGGAGTGGCTGTGCCAGGGAAGAGGAAGGGGCCCATCCGTGAGACTTGTCAAAGAGGAAACCTGGAGGACTTGACCATAAGTTGGGTATAGGGCGGGGGAGAGGGTAAAGATTTGAGGATGGTGCCTAGGATGGGAGCCTGGGTGACTGGGAGGATGACGGTCCCTTTGACTGTAACAGAGGAGGTGGGAAGATGGGAGGGCAGGGGGAGATGATGAGCTCAGTGTGGGACGTTTTGATCTTGATGTGTCTACAGAACATCCAGCTGGAGATGTCTCATAGGCAAGTGGGGATGCACGATTGGAGGTTAACGGAGAGTTTGGGACCTTGAAGGTAGAATGGAGAGCAATCAGCGTAGGGATAGGTGGTGATGAACATGGGCTCTGACGAGATCCCCGTGCAAAGTAGCTAGAGGGAGAAGGGAAGAGGACCTAGGAGAGAGCCCTAAGGGGTGCCTCTGGTTAGGGCATGACCTAGAGGAGGGTACAGGAAAGGAGACAGAGAGAGAGCAGTAGTGCCCAAGGATGAGGACTGAGAAGAGGTAAAGAGCTCTTTGGAACTTCTGAAAGACTGAGAAAACACTTTCTTTTTGTTTTTAAACCCTCCCCTTCCATCTTAGTATCAATACTGAGTATTGGCGCCAAGGCAGAAGTGTGCTAAGGGGTAGGTCATGAGGGTCAAGTGACTTGCCCAGGGTCACACAGCTGGGAAGTGTCTGAGGCCAGACTGGAACCCAGGACCTCCTGTCCCTAGGCCTGGCTCTCAATCTACTGAGCCACCCCCCTACCAGTTGTTTTTAAATGGGAACAGGAAATGGGATCTGTACAACAACCAGGGATTCTAAATCCCTGGAATAGAGAGAGTAGGAAGGAGGGGGAATATGACAGCCTTTGAGGAAGGCGTCCAAGCACTCTAAGTGCTGCACCAAGTGGTATACTCTGCCACCAGCTTTTGTGCCAGGCAGTGGAGAACACAGACACACAAGGGAATCTGTCTCTGCCCCCCTGGGAGGGGTGGAGGGAGAAGAGATGCAATGCATGCACGGAAAGGCATTTCAGGAGAAAGAGTGTGAAAACTAGGAAGACGATGAGGAAAAGCCTCATCCAGGAGCTGACTCCTGAGGTGTGCTGGGAGACTCACTCACTTTCCTCTCAAATACTAAAGCATCTTTTCCTTATCCTTCTTTTCAAAATGGCAGTATTTGTTTTGCCATCACTTTGCTTTCCAAGTATATTCCTTCCCTCTTCCCTTTCCAGTGAGGCACCTCATGCAATAGTGATTCCAAAAGAAGCAGTAAAGGGCAGCTGGGTGGCTCAGTGGATTGAGAGCCAGCCCTGGGTTCAAATGTGACCCTCTTCTGCCTTGGAACCAATACACAGTAGTGACTCCAAGACAGAAGGTGAGGGTTTATTTTTCAAAAAGAGAGAAAGAGTAAGAGGGCAGCTAGGTGGCTCAGTGGATAGAGAACAAGGCCTGGAGACAGGTTGTCCTGTGTTCAAATCTGACCCCAGACACTTCCTATCCTGGGCAAGTCGCATAACCCTGTTTCTCCAGCCCTTCATCAATTCTAAGTCAGAAGATAAAGGTGCTTTTTAAATTTCTTTTTTTAAGAGGAAAGAATAGACACCCCAACATCACATGCAGTCATCTACATCCATATCCCTCCACCTCTTCTCCCCTGTAATGACAAATTATTCGTTTGTGCATCTCTAGTTGTATTGCTTTAATTCCCGTGCAGATTACTTTCCTGGTTCTGCTTTTTTTCATCCTGCATCAGTTCCTACAAGTCTTCTGTTTCTCTTGTATCCTTTCTCTGGTGTGGTAATATTCCGTTCCGTGCATATGTGCCACCATTCGCCATTGGATGGCCATCGGCCTTGTTTTCATCTCTTTGTTTCAAAGATTCAGCCTGCCCTGACCTGATGATGCCCCCCTCCCCCTAACATCGTCATCATTTTTGTTGTTGCTGCTGCTGCCAGCCATGGTGGATAGCCTCCATTGCTCTTCTGCCATCGTCCCCTGCATTCTGGGACACTTTTCTGGGCATCGCCAGTCTTTGGAGTAATGGAGAGCACCCTCAGGGCCATCCTGAAGCTCTTCATCCCTGGATGCAGCTGGGTGTCATCTCTATGTACAGAAAGGGCACTTGGAGCTTTGAAGAATGGCAGCAGAACAACACCATGTTTTGTTTCACTCTCCCCCCGCATGTTTCTCCAGCACCTTCCTCTTCTGTGTGCTGGGGCATTACAGTTCTCTGGTCTCATCTCCCCCAGGTGTTCCTCAATGGCTCCACAGGGCAGCTGTATAGCTCCCTTCCGGTGGGCCCCCCAGGGACTGCTGTGAACCCTGATTTGCTCCTGGACAGAAATGGGAGTCACCTCTACGTCATGACGTCTTCTCAAGTGAGGCAGGGGTGAGAGGATGGGGGGCGGTGAGAAGGAAGGGGTGTCAGAGTCTCCCTAATCCCCTCCCACTGAACCAGGACTCCTCCTTCACAGGTGACCAAGGTGCCCATCTCCTCCTGCCAAAATTTCCCTGACTGCCCCAGCTGCCTCCAAGCCCAAGACCCCTTCTGTGGCTGGTGTGTCCTTCAGGGCAGGTGAGTGGGGCACCTGAGGCTTGGGAGCCTGGGATCAGATCAGCACCCTGCAAAGGTGGGACCAACAGTCCTGCTGCCAGAAGCCTGGTCCTAGCACCTCCTACGAAGGCCACTGCAGTTTAGGTAGACAGTACACAGCCGAGGTTTGTTTGTCCTTTTCAGTTTAGGGCCTGCTTAGTGCAGGATGCCCCTAACCGCATTGGCTGGAGGTGGAGTGCCTTGTTTACGGAGGACCTCTGGAAGGGACACAGGGAGTTTCCCTGTTACCATAAGCGCTCTGCAAACACACGTGACCACTCTTGGGTGGCTTCTCACGTTCTTGCCCTCTCAAACCTGCTCCCCTTTCTAACTTCATCACCCAGGCTTGACAGGGCCCTCCTCCCCACCCTGACAGGACCTCATCACCACCCACCTAGACTCCATCTCTGTCCCCTGCCTCAGACTTCTCCCCATTCCAGCATGTCCTTGACACAGCTTAGCTGAGGTCTCCAGCTGCTTGCCCTCTGCACCAGCCTCCCTCCACCCCCTTCACATCAGGGCCAAGTATTCCTTGGGATAACTGAGGGTCCAGATGCCCCGATCCTGCCCTGGGGACCCAACCCTCTCATCTAGGAGTGTAGAAAGGGCTTCTAGCAGAAGCGTTCCTCCACTTGGCCCTCAGAGCCGCCTTTCCAAGCTGTTTTGGGCCTGGTTTTGCCCCAAGCTCCAGCCACGGTGGCAGTTCAGCCCCTTGGTACTCTGTTCCCCTAGCCTGTCCCAAGGCGATCCATCTTTGAAGGCTGGTCTCAGGTGCTGCCACCACCTCCTTCTCCCCAAGGCAGCTCTCTCCCTCAGTCTCTACAGACCTCCCTGTCATAGCCACCACCTGGGCTCCCAGGGTTCTGAAGCCTGGCTCCCTAACTAGACAGAGGGGCACAGTCTCTTTCCTCCCGAATTCTGCCCAATATTAGGGGGCAGGGGCGGGGCTGCTGTCCATACTGTGTAAGGGCCCAGAGAAACCTCTTTAAGATTTGGGCAAGGGGAGCTAGAAGGCTTAGTGGATTGAGAGTCAGGCCCCAAGACATGGGGGGGGGGGTTCTGGGCTCAAATCTGGCCTCAGACACTTCCTAGCTGGGTGACCCTGGGTAGGTTACTTAACTCCCATTACCTAGCCCTCACCACTCTTCTGCCCTACAGCCAATACATAGTATTGATTCTAAGATGGAAGGCAAAGGATTAAAAAAAAAAAGACCTGGGCAAGGGCAGCTGGGCGGCTCAGTGGATGGAGAGCCAAGCCTAGAAACAGGAGGTCCTGGGTTCCAATCTGGCCTCAGACACTTCCTAGCTGTGGGACCCTGGGCAAGTCACTTGACCCTCATTGCCTCGCCCTTATTGTTCTGCCTTAGAACCAACCTACAGTATTGATTCTAAGACAGAGGTAGGCAAGGGTAGCTGGGTGACTCAGTGGATAGAGTCAGACTTAGAAACATGAAGTCTTGGGTTTAAATGTAGCCTCAGCCACTTCCTACGAAGCTGTGTGACCCTGGGCAGGTCACTTAACTGCCTTCGTTCCCCAGGCTGTGTAACTTTTCCAGGAAACCAGTCAAAGGGGGCTGCCAACAGTCAGACCCGACTGGAAAATGACTGGGCAATGAGGGAAGAACTGGACTGGGATGGGCCAGTGCTCCCAGAATTCTTAGGGAAGGGCTGGCCTGGGCCACAATGGAGGGAGTGGTGGTGCCCTGCCACCACCCTGCCCCCATCATGTATGTGCTCACAGGTGTGTGAGGAAGGAGCAATGCGCGGGCTCCGAACAGAGCCATCAATGGCTGTGGAGCTACGGGGCCCCTGAGGGCAGCCTCTGCTTGGCTATCCAGAGCCTGGTGCCTAGCCAGCAGCCCCGCCAGGAGCAGGGCCAGGTAAATGGAGGTGCCACGGGGGGAGGGGGAGTCACGTGGAGGGCTCTCTCCCACAGCCATGTCCTCCGCCCTCAGGTCACCATGGTGGTGCCACGGCTGCCAGTCTTGGCGCCCGATAAGTACTTCCACTGTGCCTTTGATGACTATGAGACACTGGCGCAGGTGGACGACAGCCAGGTGGTATGTGAGTCCCCCCCACAGGAGCAGCTGCCCCCCAGTGGAGAGGGCACAGGTGAGAGGGGCCAGGCGGCCCGGGCAGGCGGGTGTTGGCAGAGTGCCAAGCCTGGGCTGCCCCTCACCGTGCTCCCTTCTCCAGATCACATCACTGTGCCTCTGGCCCTGATGTTCGAGGACATCTCAGTGGCCGTCACCAATTTCTCCTTCTATGACTGCCAGGCTACTGGGGCCCTGGATGTGGCCGCTCCGTGAGTCCCGGGAGTGCCCCTAGGGGAGACACTGGAGTGGCTGTCACCCAGGGCGGGGGAGGGAGGAGCCCACGGGGGAGAGGTCGGGGCTGAGTGTCCCCCTGTGCCCAGGTGCAGTGCATGTGTGAGGAGCCCCTGGCGATGCCACTGGTGCCCCCAAAGTGCCTCCTGTGTGTCAGGAGACAGCTGCCCAGATGGGGAGAGGACCGTCTATCACTCCCAAGAAGTAAGTTCCTCCAGGGAGTGAGAGGAAGCCAGGCTGGGCTTTGCTGCTCCCTCTCCCTGCCTCAACCCACTCCCATGGGTGCCTTGTGGCCCAGCCATGTGCCCCACCCCCGCCACTGAGGGTGCCCGTTTCCCCAGGCAGACGTCCTGACGAAGGGCCCTGATTTCTGCCCCCATGTGGAAGGTCTGGCCACATCCCATCTTGTTCCTGTGGGCTGGGAGACCAGGCTTGCCCTGCGGGTCCGGAACCTACATCACTACCAGGTACAGGCCAGGGCAGTAGGGTGGGGACAAGGGGCCAACTATAGAGAAGCAAAGAAGGGAGGGAAGACTGTGCCCGAGTCACTGGGGCCTTGTTTCTTCTCACTCAGAGCAAGGCAGCCTCCTATCACTGCTGGCTGGAGCTGCCGGGAGCCCTTCTGGGGCTCCAGGCGTCCCTGGAAGAGGGAGACGGTGATACCCAGCTCATCCGGTGCCAGGCTCAGCAGGTATGCCTCCTGGGGCCTCCTTCCCCTTTACCCATCCCCCAGAGCCCCACCCCAGGCCTCACTCCCCCTCACCATGGTTGCCCCTACAGTTCCGGCCCTCTCCCCCTCGGAAGGAGCTCCAGGTGCCCATCTACGTCACCAGGGGCAACACTCATAGGGTGGATAATGCTGGCAACATAAACGGTGAGCGCTGGGGGCCCCAGGAAGAGGGGGCCGGAGGCAGTCACAGGGGCTAAAGGTTAAAGGGGTGCCCATGGACAAGGGGTTCAGACCTGAGGTGCCAAGCTGCCTCCCTCTTCCTGTCCTCAGTGACCCTCTATGACTGCACCGTGGGTCATGAAGACTGCAGCCACTGCCAGGCAGCCGACAAGAACCTGAGCTGTGTGTGGTGTAGCCAGGGCAGGCCCACCTGTAGCTACAGGCCCCTGTGCCCGCCAGAAACTGTGGAGTCGCTCTGCCCTTTGCCCAGCATCCACTTGGTAAGGCAGCCCCAAAGTCCACTGGAGTTCCAAATCCTGAGCCCAGTAGGCTGGCCCCCTCCCGCCGCGCCCCCCCCCATCGGGTAGCCCAGCCCCCTCCAGGAAGAGCCATGCCCTTGCTGCCCATCCCACTGGCAGCTTAGCAACACTGGCCCACCTAGTTCCTGCAGAGCCTTTACCCCCATGATCCCAACCCTTTCCACCCCAGCCGGCCCCAGGGACGAGGCCCTGGCTTTGCAACCCAGCTCAGCCTCCCTGGGGCTTAGGTCCCTCCTGAGGAGGGAAGAGATCCTCTAGAACCCTTGGGGTGGCCCAGCCCAGCTCAGGCCCCAAGGCCGATGGAGCCTGCTCTTTGAGGCTTCCTGGAGTTCCCTTCTCTGTCCTCATCTGTCCTTGCAGATCAAGCCTCAGACTGGCCCCCCTGAAGGCGGGGTGGCCCTCACCATCCTGGGCTCCAACCTAGGCAGCCGCTTGGAGGATGTGGCAGACGCTGTGACCGTGGCGGGACAGCCTTGTCGCCTGGATCCAACCCTCTACCACATCTCTACCCAGTGAGGGGGCCGTCAGCATGGGCTGCTTGGTTTGGGAGGGGGGAGCCTGGAGGTGGAGATGGGGGACACAAGGCCAAGTGTGGAGCACGCCCAGCCAGGGAAAATGCCTGGAGTTGGGAGACCAAGCATCTTGTAAGAGGAACAGCAGGGAGGCCAGGATCCTGGGGTCCCAGAAAATGGACAGAAGGAAGGGCCATTGTGGGGAAGAGAGTCACCACAGTGGGCTGGCGCCAGCTCAGCCAACATCGCAAATGGTGGAGCTTTGGAGGGCAGGGAGCGGCCCTACTCAGCTCTGTACTGGGCCCCTGCTGCGGAGTAGGTGTTTGCTTGTTGAATGACTGAGAGAACTGAAGAGCCCAGGGACAGCTGAGACAGGAAAAGAGGGACAGAAGGACAGAAAGGGAATAGGCAGAGATGGAGGCCCAAACACAGAAAGATAAGGAGGGAGGGGGAGAGAGACAGAGACAGAGAGAAAAAGAGAAAGAAAGAAGTTCAGAGACAGAGACAGAGAGACAGAGGGGGAAGAGAGACAGTGACAGGACAAAGTGAGAGGCAGAGACAGAGGGAAGGAAGAAGAGACGGAGAAAGAAAGAGAGACAGTGGGAGAGAGGCAAACAGACAGAGACACAGAAAGGGAGAGAGACAGAGACAGAGAGACAGAGGGGGAAGAGAGACAGTGACAGGACAAAGTGAGAGGCAGAGACAGAGGGAAGGAAGAAGAGATGGAGAAAGAAAGAGAGACAGTGGGAGAGAGGCAAACAGACAGAGACACAGAAAGGGAGAGAGACAGAGACAGAGAGACAGAGGGGGAAGAGAGACAGTGACAGGACAAAGTGAGAGGCAGAAACAGAGGGAAGGAGGAAGAGACGGAGAAAGAAAGAGAGACAGTGGGAGAGAGGCAAACAGACAGAGACACAGAAAGGGAGAGAGACAGAGGGATGGAGAGACAGAGACAGAGACAGAGGAACAGGGGCAGAAAAAGAGAGGGGGAATGGAAAGACAGGGAGAGAGAAAGACAGAGACAGAGGGAGGGGGGAGACAGAAAGAGAGAGAGGGAAAGACAGAGAAGGGAGAGACAGAGGCAGAGGGAGACAAAGACAGAGAGAGACAGAATCCCATAGACACAGAGGGAAACTCAGAAGAATCGGGAGAGGGTGACAGAGAGACACAGAGAGGAAGAGGCAGAGACAGAGAGATGGACAGAAAGAGAGAGAGAGGGAGAGAAAGACAGAGGTAGAAAAAGAAGAAATGAGATAGAGACAGAGTGGGAGAGACAGAAAGAAGCAGAGATGGAGAGAGACAGACAGAAACAGAGGGGAGAACCTGACAAAGAAAGAGACAGAGACAGAAAAAGACTGAAAGAGAAAAGGAGAGAGAGACAAAGAAAGGTAAGGAGAGAAGGAGAAAAAAGAGAGAGAGAAAGAGGGAAAGCCAGAAAAAGAGAAGGAAAGACAGGCACACAGAGAGAACAGGGGAAAGCCAGAGAGAATAGAGAGAGGAAGAGAGAGAGACAGAGAAAGACAGAGGTGGGGGGAGGGGAGAGGAGGGGGGGACAAAGAAAGAGTGGAGAGAAACAGGGAAAACAAGGAGGCAGAACACAGAAGAAATGGGGGGAAGAGAGAGACAAACAGAGAAAGACACAGACAGAAGGAAACAGAGAGACAGAGGGAAAGACAGATAGATAGGGATAAAGAGACAGAGACAAGGGGAAAGGGGGAGAGAGGGGTGGAGGAGAGGGGCTGACAAAGAAAGAGAGAAGAGAAATGGAGAGAAGAAACAAGGGGGAGAGAGACAGAGACAGAGGGTGGGGAGATGGGGAGAGAAGGAGACAGAGAAAGAAAGAATAGGAACAGAGAGAAGAAACAAGGAGGCAAAAAAGAGAAGAAACAGAGGGAGAGAGACAGTAATGGAGACAAAGAGAGATTGAGACAGAGAATGAGAGAGAAACAGAGACAGAGGGTGGGGAGACAGGGAGAGAAGGAGACAGAGAAAGAAAGAATAGGAATGGAGAGAAGAAACAAGGAGGCAGAAATAGAGAAGAAATAGAGGAGGGGAAAGAGAGAGAGAGAGATGGACAGACACAGAGAGGTAGACAAAGACAAAGGAAATAGAGGGAAGAGGACAGAGGGCAACAAAGAAAGAGGGAAGAGAAACAGGTAGAGAGGAAACAAGGAGAACCTAAGAGAAGAAATATGGGGGAGAGAAGAGACCGAGAGATGGGCAGAAAAAAAGAGACACACAGAGAGAGGTAGACAGAGAATCAGAGATAAAGACAGACACACACCGAGAGAAAGAAAAAGGCAGTGACAGGAAGACAGATGCAGAGAGCAAGGGAGAGAGGGGAATAGGAGGAGGAAGACAAAGAAAGAGATCGAAGAGAAACAGAAGAAACAAGGGGGAGAGAGAAAGAGAGGGAGATATAGAGAAAGAGAAAGACAGACATAGTGGGAGAGACACAGAGAGAGAGGCAAAGAGACAGAGACAGAGAAACAGAGATAGTAAGAAAGGGAAAGACAGAGACAAGGAAAGAGAGAGGGAGAGAGAAAGACAAAGAAAGAAGGAGAGGCAGAGGCAAAGAGAGAAGGGAGGGATAGGCAGAGAGATAGAAAGAGACAGGCAGAGAGAAACAGAGGGAGACAGAGACAGTGTGAGAGAAAGAGAAATAGAGAGACAGAGACAGAGAGATGTCAGGGAGAGAGGCAGAGAGAGACAGGGAAAGAAAAAAGCACACAGAGAGAAAAGAAAAAGGGAGAGGTAGAGAGACAGAAACAGAGAGATGGAAACAAAGACAGTGAGAGAAAGAGAAAGAGACAGAAAGGCAGCGAGAGACTCAGAGACAGAGTGGCAGAGGCAGAGAGAGACCAACAGGAAGAGACAGAGACAAAAAAGGCAAAGAAACAAGGAGTGACAGAGAGGAAGGAGGGAGAGAGAGATTGAAACAAAGAGATAGTGAGAGAGACAGAGAGAAAGAAAGGCACACAGACACACACACAGAAAGAAAGACAGACAGGCAAAGAGACAGAAACGGAGAGACAGGCACATACACAGAGGCAGACAGAGAGACAGATGGAGTGAGAGAGAGAAACAGAGAGGGATGGGGGGAGGGCAGAGAGTGAAACAGAGACAGGGAGGCATACAGAGACAGAGAGGGAGAAGGGAAACAGAAATACACAGAGAGAGGGACAAGGAGACAGAGGAAGAGGTGGAGGAGAGAGAGAGAGGCAGATAGAGAGACAAAGAAGACAGAGATAGAGACAAACAGAGAAACAGAGAAAGCTGGGGAGAGAGAGACAGGGAGAGAGACAGAGAGTGATAGAGGCAAAGACAGAGAGACAGAACCTAAGAGAGAGAGACACAGACAGAGAGAGACAGACAGAGAGAGAGCAGGTAGAAAAGGAAAGAGAGAAAGTCAGAGACAGAGAGATAAGGAGAAGCAGAGTCAAGGAGAGGCAGAGAGAGACAGAGGGAGGGAGAGAAGGGAGGGACAGAAAGAGGCAGAGACAGGAGGAGGCAGAGATAGAGACAGACAGATGGGGAATAGAGGCAGAGAGTGAGACAGAAACAGACAGAAATAGACAGAGAACTTGAGAGAGATAGAAACAGAGATAGAGAAAGACAGAGAGAGAGACAGGGAGAGACAGAGAGAGGATGGGGAGAGAGAGACATGAAGAGACAGAGACAGAGGGAGAAAAGAAAGGCAGAAGGGAGAGAGGGAACAAGAGAGAGGAGGAAGAGACAGATACACACAGAATGAGGCAAAGACAGACAGAGAAAGAGAGAAGGTCGAGAGGAAAAGAGTGGGGAGGAGGCAGAGAGAAGAGGGAAACAGAGAGAAAGGAGAGAAATAGAGACAGAGATGGAGAAAGGGAAAAACAGAAGAGGAGAAACAAACAGAGACAGGGGAAAAGAGAGATAGGAAAGACAGAAGAGAAAGGGGGAGACAGAAAGACAAAGAGAAGGGAGAGACACACAGAGAGGAGAAGACAGAGATAGAGTGACAGAGAAACAAAGAGGAAAAGAGAGAGAGAGGAGGGAGACAGTGAAGGGAGAGAGAGACTAATAGAGAAAGAAAAAGAGAGGAAGGAAGGCTAGAGGGACAGAGATAGGAAGATACAGAGACACACAGCGGGAAAAACAGAGAAGGAAGAGAAGACAGGGGGAGAGAGAAACAGACAGAGAAAGATAGACAATGAGAGAGACAGATATGGAGATGAGGGAATAGCAGAGAATGGAGAGGGGAGAGACAGAGAGAGGGGAAGACAGGGAGAGAGGGAATGAGAGAGAAAGAGAGGGGGAGAGACAGAGAGACAGAGATACACACAGAATGAGGGAAAGACAGAGACAGAGAGAGAAGGGAGAGACAGAGACATGCAAAAAGAGGAAAGACAGAGAAAGGGAAAAACAGAGAGAAGAGATAGAGGGAAAGAGTGGGGAGGGGCAGAGAGAAGAGGGAGATAGAGATAGATAGATGGGGAAAGGGAAAGGCAGAGAAGGGAGAGATGGGGAGACGGAGAGACGGGAAAAGACAGAAAGAGGAGGGAGACAGTAAAGGGAGAGAGACAAATAGAGAAAAGAGAGCGAGGAAGGAGAGAGGGACAGAGATAGGGAGAAACAGAGACAGAGGGAAAACAGAAGAGAGATACACGTACAAAGGGAAAGACAGAGAGCTAGAGGACGGAGACAAAGAGAAGGGAGAGAGAAACAGAGACAGACACATACACAGAGGGAAAGACAGAGAGAAGAGAGAAACAGAGACAGGGAGAAACACACTGAGACATATACAGAGAGAGAGAGAAGAGACAGAGGCAGAGAGAGAGCAGGGAGAGAGGGAGAGACACAGAGAGAAAGGCAGACAGAGCCAGAGAGAGACCAAGAAAGAAACAGAGAATGAGAAAGGGTGAGAGACAGAGAGATAGAGAAAGAAAGGCAGAAAGAGAGACACTGAGACAAGGAGAAACAGAGTCAAGGAGAGGCAGAGAGTGAGACAGAGAGAAAGAGAACTTCGAGAGAGATAAAGACAGGGAGACAGACAGAGATGGGAAAACAGAGAGAAGGAAATAGAAGGAGAGACAGAGAGAAACAAGGAAAGGGATGCAGAAAGAGACACACACAGAGACAGGGAGAGACAGAAAGAGGATGGGGAAGGAAAGAGACATGAAGAGACAGGGAAAGACAGAGGGAGAAAGGAAAGACAAGGAAGAGAGGGAACGAGAGAAAGAGAGATACACAGAATGAGGGAAAGACAGACAGAGAAAGAGAGAGAAGGGAGAGAGGGAAAGAGTGGGGAGGGGGCAGAGAGAAGAGGGAAACAGAGAAAGGAGAGAAATAGAGACAGAGATGGGGAAAGGGAAAGAGAGACAGGGAAAAACAGATAAGGAAAGACAGGAGGGAGAGAAACAGAGAGAAAGAGAGACAAGAGACAGGGATGGGGAGGAGGGAGAGAGGAAGAGGGGGAGAGACAGAGAGAGAAGAGAGGCAGTGAAGGGAAACAGAGACAGAGACAGAAAAAGAGAGGGAGGAGGGAGAGAGGGCCATAGGCAGGGAGAGACAGAGAACATGATGGAGCAGAAGGGGATCTGGATTCACAGGGATTTGCCTGAAGTCCCAGAGCTCCTAAGTGGCAGCCATTGTCTGGCCAGAGTCAACAGCTGGGGATCTGGGAGCTGGGGAAGACGCCATAGAGGAGGGGGGCAGCGTGTCTTGCTGGCCCTCGGCCTCAGGGTGCTTTGGGGACAGCCCCTGGCCTCAGTGCTGGCTCAGACTCTCTGGAGGCTGAGAGCAGCCCCCATCCCTGCCCACTCCAGGATCGTGTGTGTGACCTCCCCTGCTCTAAAGGACACCACAGGCCCCATCAAAGTCACCATCAAGAATCGCCCACCTAGCGTGTCTGCCCAGCTCTTCAGCTACCAGGTCAGCCCCTGGCCCCCCTTCTCTCCCCATAATCCCTGTCCTAGATGGTGCTGCCTGGCGCTCGGGGTAAGGGAGCCCCATGAAGCGCTGGCCAAATGTCCCGTTTGGCGGCTAGAAGCGGGAGAGCCTGGTTGTGTGGCGGCTTAGCCCCTAGTGAGACCCAGAAGCCAAAGCTCAAGCGGCCTCTTCTGAGGGACAGAGAGGCAGGACTGGATAGTGACAAGCATTGGCGCGGAGGGAGGAGATGGTGGAGGCTGTGATGGCTCCGAGAGGTGGGGCTGGGGATGGAGCCTTTGCTAGAGAGAAACAGGAAGGACAAACTGAAGACCTGCTGTGGAGGGGTGGCTTTGGGGGGTTTGGGCCTCAGCACCATTCCTTTTTTTAACCCCTTATCTCTGCTCTTAGAATCAATACTGGGTATTGGTCCCAAGGCTGAAGAGCCAGAAGGGGGTTAAGGGACTTGCCCAGGGTCATCCAGATTAGAACCCAGGACCTCTCGTCTCTAAGGCTGGCGCTCAATCCGCTGAGCCACCCAGCTTCAGCACCATTTCAGTAATTTCAGGGGGGGCGGGGTAGACTTAACTCTCCATCAAGGTGGACATGTTACGCTCGTCGTCCTGTGTGCCAGGGGCCTGGGTCCAAAGGCAAACTTCCCAAGTCTCTCCCTGCTGGTCAGGGATGTTGTAGGGGAGATTCTTGCTCGGTTCCAACCCTCGTTGGACACCATCCCTTCCAGCTCCAAGTCTGATTCTGGGAGCCAGAGGAGTGCTTTGCATGTAGTAGGAGCGTGGACTCTTGGTGACTCAATGCACCGAGGGAATGGCAGGCAGATGACCAGGTGCCCAGGAGAAAGTGGGTTGCATGGAGAAGCTTGGCTGTGAAAGGGAGGCGGGAGCTGAAATGGTCACTAAGGCCATTTCCCTTCCCTGCCTCCTCTCCGAGAGCTCAAGATCCCTTGGTTCTTTGTCCTCTAGGACCCCGTCCTGCGCAATCTGAGTCCCCGACAGGGCCCTCGGGCAGGGGGCACCCTCCTCACCATCTTCGGGCACCACTTGCTGACAGAGAGTAATGTCAGAGCCTTCCTGGGAGATGAGCCCTGCCACATGTGAGTCAGTCCCTGGGCCACCTCTGGGAATCTGGCAAGGCTAGACAGCCTGGTTTCTGGTCCCCCACCCTGCAGGCCAGTCCTTTCCTTTATGTGGGTGAGCCTCAGTTCCCCCCTCTGTAAAAGCAAAGGGTCTAACTAAAGCCCCCCCACACCAAAGTGTGGGATCCCATCCTCTCTGGAGTCTTGGAATCAAATTGTGCCCCTGTTGCTCCTTTGTGGTCCCATGCCCAGCCCAGGGAGATGGTGGTGGATGGGGGGCAGGCTGGAGTCCAGGAAGTGGGGGGCAAGAACCGTCCAGCAGCCAGCCACAAAGAATGTCCACTCTCCCTTCAGCCTGGGGCCTGTATGCCCCGAAGCCATTGTATGCAGGACTGGGCCCTGGGCCACTCCTGGGGAGGCTGAGCTCCTCGTGGTCTTCGGCTTGGCACAGAGAAGGCTGGCCACTGGCCACTTCTCCTACACACCCGACCCCCAACTTCTGTCGGCTGAGCCCAGCGTGGGCTTCCGAGGGTGAGGACTCCAGGACAGCCCCCTCAGGGCCCTTGGTACTAATCATAGAGCCAGGCAGTAAGGGATGCCAGCCTGGGTGGGCACAAGCCCGAGGGGAAGAGGGTGCTGGGAGGGGGCGGGGCCTGGAATTGCTGCTCCCTCTGATGCTCAGCCCCTTGGGACAGGGGGGGTCGGATGATCCGGGTGACGGGGACCAATCTGGACGTGGTGCAGAGGCCTCTGTTGTCCGTGTGGCTGGAAGAGGCCCCTGCTGGGCCCCAGCAGCTAGACCCCCAGCAAGTAGCTGAGCATCGTTGTGCGGATGGGGGCCACCCCCAGGCTGCCCAGGACACTAAAGCCTGGCAGACCTGCTCCTGGCTGGAGACAGGGCTTCTGGAGGTGAGTACCCAAGCTGGCCCGCTGGCACTGAGCCTCTCCTTTCCCACTGGCTTGCTCTAAGTGCCCTCCCCTCCCCCATGGGGCTTGGCTGTCTTTTCTCCCCAAAGTGCTCCACGGGCTGCTCAGCCAATTCCTCTGGGCTGCTCCTGTGCCCAAGTCCTGCGCTCCCTGGGCTCGCCCGCCTCAGACGGATGTTCTTCACCCTGGACAACATCCGAGTGGACTTCGTCAATGCCAGTGGTGGGCAAGACTTCCTCTACCAGCCTGACCCCCATCTCCATCCACTCAGTCGCGACAGACCTGCCCACCCATACCGACTGAAGCCTGGCAATGTCCTGGATGTGGAGGTGACCGAGCGGGTGGGCGGGCGGGCACCCAGGAGAGGCCTGGCCCTGAGGTGGGCACGGGGGCTGTCTTGGAAGGCTGGGGAGGAAGGGACCAAGTCCTCCCCCTCAAGGCTGCCCCAGAGCATCCTCAGCCGTGGGACCATAAAGATAGAAGGGAGACCTCTGGAGCAGGCCGGTGAGGTCTCAGTGCCCCATTCCTCTTCCTGGTCCTCAGGGTGAGGGGCTGAACTTGGGGATCAGCAAGGACGAGGTCCAGGTGCAGATTGGGAAAGGCGAGTGTGTGGTGAAGACCTTGACGCTGACACACTTATACTGCGAGCCCCCCATGTGGCCTCCCCCACCCCTCAACAGCTCCAGTGCCCTGCCTGAGTTCATAGTGAGTTCCGGACCCCCTTGTCTCTACCTGATCCCGACTTGGGAAGACTCCATCTGGGGGAGGGGGCAGGGCGGGGAAGCCAATGAGGCAGCCCCTAAACAACTGCCTGCTCCCACTCCTTGCCCTCAGGTGCACATGGGGAACCTTCGGCTGAACCTGGGCCCGGTGAAGTACGAGGTGGAGGCCAGCCTGCCCAGCTTCCCCACTGAGGCCCAGATTGGGCTGGGGGTGGGAGTGTCGGTGCTCATCTCCATGGTCCTCCTCCTCATCCTCATGTACCGGTGAGCTCCCGTCTCCTCTCCTGCCAGCCTCCCCTTCCCAATGGCCCCAGAGCTCTAGACAACAATATCCGCCATTCTGAGACGTGGGCAGCCAATGGGGAAGTGCAAGTTTTGCTTCACTCTGCCTATTCATTGCAGTTCCTTTCTTCCTTTTTTCCCATGGGGTGGGGGTAGGGGGGCGTGTGAGAGAGAGAAAATAAATGGTTGGTCACAGAAAAACCAGACATCTTTAAAATCAGATCAACATGAATGGCAAACCAGCTCAGTGGATAGAGAGCTAGACTTGTGGATGAGAGGTCCTGGGTTCCAATCTGGTCTCAGACACTAAGAAAGCTGTGTGACCTTGGGCAAGTCACTTCACCCCAATTACCTAGCTCTTATACCACTCTTCGGCCTTGGAACCGATACTCTGTGCTGATTCCAAGACAGAAAATAAGAGTTGGGTTTTTTAAAGAACCACAATGTGTGATAATATATGTATAACCCAGTGCCATCGCTTGTCAGCCCCAGGAGTGGGGAGGGAGAGAATAGGAACCATGCGACCATGGGAAAAGATGAAAAGATAAAGCTTATAATGAAAGAACCTACTATGTGCAAGGTCCCACTAGGGATACAGACAGAAAGGAAACAGTTCCTGCCCTCCAGGGGCTTGCATGCTACTATTTCTCTTTCTATTTCTGTGCACACTGAGCCCTGTCTTCTTGCAGACGGAAGAGCAAACAGGCCATGAGGGACTACAAGAAAGTCCTCGTGCAGCTAGAAAACTTGGAGATCAGCGTTGGGGACCAGTGCCGCAAGGAGTTCACAGGTGACTGGCCTGGGCTGGGGGGAGGGAGGCGGTGAGTACCATCCGGCCTTTCTAGAGGATGTCCCGGAGAGCAGAGCCCTCCATCGCTGGCCTGAGGAGGCTGCAAATAGGGCAGAAAGTGGGGCGGCTAACCTGTACTCAGAGTTTCCTGCTGGCTTCTTGTTGACTTCGAAAAGTCCGTATTGGCATTATCCATGTCTTAGTGTGTTTTTATTTGTTTTGTTATTTCCCAGTTGCCTTTTTTTTGACAAACCCTCACCTTCTGTCTTGGAATCAATACCATGTGTTGGTTCAGAGGCAGAAGAACAGTTAAGGCTGAGCCCAGGATCACCCAGCTAGGAAGTATCTGAGGTCAGATTTGAACCTGGCACCTCCCTTCTCTAGGCCTGGCTCTCAATTATTGAGCCATCTACTGTCCCCACTCCCATTACATCTGAATTTGGCTCTCCTCCCCACCCCTCACTTGGGCAACCCCAGGCTCCGAGTTGGACACCAGTTTAGGAAATAAAGGCCTTGGCCTCAACAAAATCTAAGCTCAAATCCCACCACCTACTAGCTGTATGTATGATCCTGGACAAGTCGCTTAACCTCCCTCAGCCTCAACTTTCTCATCTGTAAAATGGATATAATAACCCTATGTCACAGGGTTATTTATGTCGAGGTTCAGATCAGATGCTATTTTAGAGCTCTTCAGGGCTGTTCTGATAAATGTTTAACTGTCTCTTCCGAGAAAAACGTCCACACGGATACACTTCCAAGTTGGATCTGCATCTCATCTTCTTAAGCCTAGACACTCAGCAAAAGAGCCAACCGAGCCCTGATTGGCCATGTTTGCCCATCCCGAGGGAGGCATAAGCTAGAGAAATGAATGCAGCTGTTGCTGCTGCCTACTGATGATGGCTAAGCACCTAAGCCAGAGGAGAGGAGCCATCTCTTTGGGAAGCGGGGCCTGACGCCTCTGACTCCCCCCCCCCCCCCCGCAGATCTGATGACCGAGATGACAGACCTCAGCAGTGACCTGGAAGGCAGCGGGATCCCTTTCCTGGATTATAAAACCTTCACCGAGCGGGTCTTCTTTCCTGGCCACCACGGCTCCCCCCTGCGGTCCGAGCTCGATGTGCCCGATGCCCGCCGGGCCACAGTAAAGCAGGGTCTCAACCAGCTTGCCAACTTGCTCAACAGCAAACTCTTCCTTATTAAGGTGAGGCGCAGCAGGGCCACGTTTGGCTGTCTGGAGGTAAGAAAGGCCAGTGTGGAAGGGGTGTGCCAGGTGGCTGGGTCTGTGAGGGACTGGATGAGGAGACTTTCATAAGGCTGGAAACACGTGAAATGGAAAGAATGCTGCTTGGAATTGAGAGTCCAAGTTCAAATTTTGCCTCCAACCCTACAAAGTCCTTTCCCCTCACCGTGCCTCAGTTTCCTCCTCTGTAAAATGAGAGAATTGAACTAACTGACCTCTGAGAGCCCTTACACCTACCTCTTAAGTCTAGGATTCTGTGAATGGGGCTACAACTACAGAAAGCTTTATTAGATGGACAATTTATGATCATTTCAGCTGGGCAGCAGAGATCATAGAGGGCCAGCATGGCATCACGAAGAAAACAGGTCTTGCAGGGGCAGCTGGATTACTCAGTGGATAGTGTCAGGCCTAGAGTCCAAAGGGTCTGGGTTCAAATGTGGCCGCAGATACTTTCTCGCTGTGTGACCTTGGGCATGCCACTTAACCCCAATTGGCTAGCCCTTTTTTCTTCAGCTTTGTAACTGATACTTGTATGGATTCTAAGACAGAAGGGGGAGCGGCAGAGAGAGAGAGAGAAAGAGAGAGACACAGAGAAAGGAGGGTGGAGAGAGAGGGGGAGGATGGTAGAGAGAGAGGAAGAGAGAGAGGGAGGGAGAGAGAAGAAGGAAGGGAGGGAAGGGGAGAGAGAGACAGAGAGAGAGACAAGGAGAGAGACAGAGAGATAGAGAGAGACACAGAGAAAGGAGGGTGGAGAGAGAGGGGGAGGATGGCAGAGAGAGAGGAAGAGAGAGAGGGAGGGAGAGAGAAGAAGGAAGGGAGGGAAGGGGAGAGAGAGACAAGGAGAGAGACAGAGAGATAGAGAGAGACACAGAGAAAGGAGGGTGGAGAGAGAGAGGGAGGATGGTAGAGAGAGAGGAAGAGAGAGAAGGAGGGAGAGAGAAGAAGGAAGGGAGGGAAGGGGAAAGAGAGACAAGGAGAGAGACAGAGAGATAGAGAGAGACACAGAGAAAGAACAGTGGAGAGAGAGAGAGAGGATGGTAGAGAGAGAGGAAGAGAGAGAAGGAGGGAGAGAGAAGAAGGAAGGGAGGGAAGGGGAGAGAGACAGAGAGAGAGAGAGAGGGAGGGAGGGAGGGAGAGACAGAGAGAGAGAGACAAGGAGAGAGACAGAGAGATAGAGAGACACAGAGAAAGGACGGTGGAGAGAGAGAGGGAGGATGGTAGAGAGAGAGGAAGAGAGAGAAGGAGGGAGAGAGAAGAAGGAAGGGAGGGAAGGGGAGAGAGAGACAGAGAGAGAGACAAGAAGAGAGATAGAGAGATAGAGAGAGACACAGAGAAAGAAGGGTGGAGAGAGAGAGGGAGGATGGTAGAGAGAGAGGAAGAGAGAGAAGGAGGGAGAGAGAAGAAGGAAGGGAGGGAAGGGGAGAGAGAGACAGAGAGATAGAGAGATAGAGAGAGACACAGAGAAAGAAGGGTGGAGAGAGAGAGGGAGGATGGTAGAGAGAGAGGAAGAGAGAGAAAGAGGGAGAGAGAAGAAGGAAGGGAGGGAAGGGGAGAGAGAGAGAGAGAGAGAGACAGAGAGAGACAGAGAGAGAGAGAGAGAGAGAGAGAGAGAGAGAGAGAGACAGAGAGAGAGAGAGAGAGACAGAGAGAGAGAGAGAGAGAGAGAGAGAGAGAACTTGCCAGACTCATCTGACTTCCTTCCTTGATGGGCTTACTAAACTATCATATCAATAAGGAAGTCGAGTTGACGTGGATTCTGGAAAGATCTTTGAAGACTTCTCTCGGCAACTTCTGGACCAGATGGACAGATGTAGGTCGAGGGCGATATAGTTGGAATTGGCTGAATGTCTAGACCCAAGTATTAGTGATCGAGCAGTCAATTTGGAATGAAAATGAAAATGTAAACCCTGCCGCTCTACGTGGTCTAGTCCAAATCACTTCGCCTCCTGGGGTTCCAGATGCCTCTTCTGTAAAATGTGGGCATTGGACTGAATCGATTTGACAGGGTCCCTTTGAACTCTAAAATCTTCTGACTTGGAGGCCACTGGGTGGCACCACAGTTCACAGAGCACTAGGACTGGAGTCAGGAAGACCTTAATTCAAATTCTATGTCAGACACCAGCTGTGGGACCCTGAGTAAGTCACTAAACCGCTCTCTGCCTCAGTTTCCTCAACTGTAGAATGGGGGCCATAATAGCACGTACCTCCTAGAGTTGTTGTGAGGATCAAATGAGCTCTTTGTAAAGCACCTAGCATAGTGCCTGGCACATAGCAGGAGCTTAAATGCTTGCATCCTTCCAAGTCATGAATCGGTAAATGAGGAAGTGAAGGAGATGTTAAAGATTGATTGGATCTGGAGTAGGGTGGGGAAGGGAAAATGGGGGATCCAGAAAGAAATAGCTGATGGGAGCCCAAGTGACTGGGCTAAATCAAAGTAGATTCTCTTTAATAAAGATTAATATACCTAAAATGTCAGAAAACTATTGTCAAAAATTGTTACTCCATGTAACTGAATTAATTAATTTTTAAACCCTCACCTTCCATCTTAGAATCAATTCTATGTGTATTGGTTCCAGGACAGAAGAATGGTAACAGCTGGGCAATGGGGGTCAAGTGACTTGCCCAGGGTCACACAGCTAGGAAGTGTCTGAGGTCACATTGGAACCCAGGACCTCCTGTCTCTAGGCCTGGCTCTCAATCCTCTGAGCTACCCAGTTGCCCCCAATTAATTAATTTTTTTAAAACATCAACAAATTGTTTATCATCTTCAGGAAAGGGGAAGGTACGGAGAGAGGGAGACAATTCGAATCATAACTTCAGAAAGCTTAAGTGGAAAATTGTTATTTCATTTAATTGATAAAATGTCTTTAAATTTAAAAAAAAGGATCAGTATAGGGGCATCTAAGTGATTCAGTGGCTAGAGCACCAGACCTAGAGACAGGAGATCTCGGGTTCCAATCTGACCTCAGACACTTCCTAGCTGGGTGACCCTGGACAAGTCACTTGACCCCCATTGCCTAGCCTTTACTACTCTTCTGCCTTACAACCAATACTCAGTATTGACTCCAATCCAGAAGGTAAAGTTTTAAAATAATACTATATTAATAATAAATATTTATTTATATGAAACATACAATTATATATGAAAAACATTTACATATAATAAATATGAATAAGCACGTATACGTAACAAGTAAATATTGAAATAGGAATATATAAATAAATAATGATATAAAGGTTAGGATTTGGGATGAAAAATGCTTGTCAACTCTGGGAGAGGGGAGGGAGACAGCATGAAGCGTGGAATCATGGGGGAATTTTTAAATTAAGTTTCAAATGAAAAGGAAAGAGGAAAATCCACTTTGTAGGGAGACATTGGAGGAGGAAGCAGGGCTAGCTAGTGGGTCGTGTGAAATCTGTGGGCTGGGAGCCGGAGAGGACCTTGGGTGAAAAGGTGCCGCCTGTCTGCTCGGGAGCCCCACTTTAGCTCATCGGGGGCTCCCAGGAGGTCGTCGTTTCTCTGGTCTATCTGGTCTGGAGGAAAGTGACCCGGGTGGTGAAGGGCTTTCAGTTCCTGTGGGCTAGAGGAACTGGGCATGTCTATTCTGGAGAGGAGAAGTTGGGGGCTCTGGAGGCTGCCTTCGAGCATTTGAAGGGCCGGCACATGGAGGGGGCGGGTTAGGCTTACTCTGCTTCCAGAGGGCAGAAGCGGGAGCCATGCACAGAGGTCAGGAAAACTGCCAGTCTGAGGAGTGGGTACTGCCACTCCCCGACTGACTGCGAAGTTTTTGACTGGGCTGGTTTGGAGAGCCCCAGGGAGCCTCCCGGACTCTGAGGTCCCAGAAGAGTCTAGAAACGTCTGATGGGAACTAAAGAAGTGCCCATGTGGCCTCGTGGCTGGGGGAGGATTAGCAAGTGAGAGCTAGCTCTGCCCCAGGATGCCCCAGATCTCCCAGACTCACTGCTGCCTCGTCTTCTTGTCTGATACCTCCTCTCCTTCTTCCCACCTTCATAGCATCAGGGAGAGTGATGCACTGTCCCACAATTCTTAACAAATAACAAACCTGAAGTCTTTGTTGTAGTAGTTCCAAGGCAGAAGAGCACTAAGGGCTAGGCAATGGGGGTCAAGTGACTTGCCCAGGGTCACCCAGCTGGGAAGTGTCTGAGGCCAGATTTGAACCCGAGACCTCCTGTCTCCAGGCCTGGCTCTTTGTCTCTATCAGCCACCTAGCTGCCCCCTTGAAGTCTTTTAAAGTAATATCGGAGCTTTGCTAATAACAGCAATGCAATGATCCAGGACAATTCTTTTTTTTTTAATTTTTAAGATTTAAAAATATTTTCCATGATTCCATGATTCATGTTTTCTCTCTCCCCTCATCTCTTCCCCCTCCCGGAGCCAACAACCACTGGATTATAATTATAATATATCATTAAAATTAATTTAATAATTAATATGCTATTAATTTCTACAAAAGAATGATCCTTTAAAACCAAAACCCCGAATCTCATATACCCACATAAAGAAGTGATAAATACTGTTTTCTTCTGCGTTTCCGCTCCCACAGTTCTTTCTCTGGATGTGGATAGTATCTTTCTCATAAGTCCCTCAGAATTGGCCTGGGTCACTGCATTGCTGCTAGCTCCTTTCTATGTACAGGGTTCTGGTTCTGCTTATTTCGGTCCACATCACTTCGTGGAGGTCTTTCCAGTTTTTATAGAAATCAACTGTTTCATCCTTCCTTCTAGCACAACAGTGCTTCTTCCCCATTGCAGACCACAGTTTGTTCAACCATTTCCCAATTGAAGGACACCCCTTTAGTTTCCAATTCTTTGCCACCACAAAAAGAGCTGCTATAGATATTTTTGGACAAACAGATCCTTGCCCAGTTTTTTGTATCATCTCTTGGGGATATAGACCCTTTTTTATTTTATAAAAACCCTCACCTTCCATCTTAGAATCAATACAATGTATTGGTGCCAAGGCAGAAGAGAGGTAAGGGCTAGGCAATGGGGGTTAAGTGACTTGACCAGGGTCATACAGCTGGGAAGTATCTGAGGTCACATTGGAACCCAGGACCTCCCATCTCTAAGTCTGGCTCTCAATCCACTGAACCACCCAGCTGCCCCTGGCATGCATTCCTTTAAAGCAATCCAGGATAATTTGGAGGGACTTAGGAAAAAGAATGCTGTCCACATCCAGAGAAAGAACAGTTGGAGTAGGAATGCAGATGAGAAGATGTGATTTCTCACTTGTTTATTTGGGTACGTGATCTGGGGTTTGGGTTTTATAGAATGATTCCCTTACAAAAATGAATAAGATGAAATAGGTTTTGAGTACATGTACAGCCCAGATCGAATGGCTTGTCAGCTCTAGGAAGGGAAAAGGAAAAAGGGAGGGAGACAGCATGAATCCTATACATTTGGAAGACTTATGTGGAAATTTGTTAAAAGAAAATTAAGATAAAACCAGTGTCGGAGGGGCAACTGGATGCTCAGTGGATTGAGAGCCAGGTCTAGAGATGAAAGGTCCTGGGTTTAAATCTGACCTCAGGCAGACACTTCCTAGCTGAGTGACCCTAGGCAAGTCACTTAACCCCCATTGCCTATCCTTACCGCTTTTCTGCATGAGGACCGATACATAGTACTGTTTGGTTTAAAACACGTTTAAAAAGATTTTTTTTAATGTTGGAGAGTTAGGTGGTACAGTGGATAGAATATTGGGCCTGGAGTCATGAAGACCTGAGTTCAAATGTAGCCCCAGACAATAACTGTGTGACCCTCGCTGAGTCACTTTACTCTGTTTGCCTTAGTTTCCTCCTCTGTAAAATGAGCTGGAGAAGGAAATGGCAAACCACTCCAGTATCTTTACCAAGAAAAGCCCCTAAAGGAGTCATCTAGAGTTAGACATTACTGAACACTTCTGGATATGAGTCCCCCCACTCCCAGAATTGTCCCACATCTCCTAACAAAGAAATGCAGCAAGACAAAAATAACACCAAGAGCAAGGTTGGCCAGCATGGTGATTACGTGTGGAAAGCAGGCTTAGCCCTTGTTATCAGCCTCTACCATCTCCACCCAGCTGTGGGAAGGCAAATCCTTATCTGTCCCTCTGCCAGGGATCAAGGCTTTAATAGCTCCGCATTCTTCCTTCGGAGACCTTCTTGCCATTGGAGAGCACACTGTTCTTTGCCTCTTCTCACTCCAGGGTTCTTTCAGATTGTTTCATTCTCAGCAGCGTCTGGCCATTTCCCTCCATCCAACCAACGTCTGCCGTCCTGAAACAAGCTCGGAAGTCTAGAGTAGGCATTTCATACATGTTTATTGATTGTCCAGCCCCAGTCAGTCAACCTGTAATCATGGCTCCTGGTTTGGCCCTCAAGGGTTCAGGTGGTCATGGACCTTCAAATACCTGAAGACTCCCCTCCCTGCTCAAAACCCCTTCTTTTTGGCTTGTTTAACCTTTGCCTTCCATTTTAGATTCAGTACTATGTACTGGTTCCAAGGCAGAAAGTTGGTGAAGACTAGGCAATGAGAGTTGTGACTTGCCCAGGGTCACCTAGCTAGGAAGTGTTTGAGGCCACTTTGGAACGTGGGACCTTCTGTTTCTAAGCCCATCTGTCTAACCACTGAGCCACCTAGCTGCCCCCCCCCATATTGTCTTATCTGGCTGCATTACTTTGGGATGTCTCGGTCTTCTACCCCATGCCCCAGGAGGTTTCATTACAGGGATAGCCTCCTCCCCCTGCAAAGTCCCCATAACTCCTCACCGTCCTCTGCCTCTTTGAATGGAGGATGGGGTCCTGAACTCTGACCTCTGACCTCCATTTGGCTCCTTCCTCTCCCCACCCCCCTCCATTTCAGCTTTTCTTTTTTCTTTCTCCATTAGATTATAAATTCCTCGGGGATAGGAACTTTTTTTTTCATATTTGTATCCTTAGGGATTAACACAATTCCTGGCACACAGTGGGTATTTAATAAATATTGACTGAATAATTGACACTTAGTAGGGCTTGGTCTCTCCTACTCCCTTTTTTTTTTTTTAACCCTTACCTTCCATCTTGGAGTCAATACTGTGTATTGGCTCCAAGGCAGAAGAGTGGTAAGGGCTAGGCAATGGGGGTCAAGTGACTTGCCCAGGGTCTCTCCTACTCCCTTTAAGACAAATCGAAGCCGATGCTGCTCTACAAAATGCATAGGAGAATACAAACAATATTTCTTGCACTCCTGCTGGGTGCTGCACAGGCTACCTGGGACCAGGGGAATTCAAAGTTCGGATGAGGCAGAGTACCTGCCCCCATGAAGCTTCCAGTCTAGTAGGGGTATAAGGATTGGACCTTAGATTTCCATGGCGTAGGAAGAACTCACATAGAAGGAACCTCCCTCTTCTAAATCATGTAGGCAACTTTTCTGTAACAGGGGCAGTGAGAGGCTAAGTGACTTACCCAGGATCACACAGCCAGTTTGTGTCAAGAGTCAGGACATGAATCTGCATCTTCCTGCCTCTAAAACTTGCTTTCTAACTACTCTATGGTATTGCGCTGATCTGGATCTCTCTTAAGACATAAGCTATACAATCTTACCGAATCCGTGTTCATCAGAGAGGGGTTAAGACAGAATACCATTTCAGAGCTCCTTGTAACCTACAAAGGGTTTAAGGCAGGCTTCCCGAAGGAAGCAGTATTGGAGTTGGGCATCGTTGCTGTTGTCGATCAGTCTTTTCAGTCATGTGTGGCTCTTGGTGACCCCATTTGGGGTTTTCCTGGTAGAGATACTGCAGTGGTTGGCCATTTCCTTCTCCAGCTCATTCGACAAAGGAGGAAACTGAGACAAAGAGGGTGAAGGGATTTGTCATATGGGTAGGAAGTGTCGGTCTGAGGTCAGTTTTGAACTTGGGTCTTCCTGATCCCAAGACTAGTTCTCTATACATTTTAGCACCACCTCGATGTCCCTGGGCATAACTAGAGAGTTGGTAAGTGAAGGAGAAGACTTGATTCAATCCTGAGGCAAAGAGGAGATATATTGAAGGCAGGAGGTGAAAGTGGACAGATATGTAGAATTGCCTTAGCTGAGACATAGTTATGGTGCATGAAGGATAAAAGACAAGGTTGGTTGACTTGAAGTTATTGAGGGCCTTGAATGCCAAGCAGAAGAACTTGAATCCTTTTACAAGTTGTCTTTGGATATAGGGAATTCCTAACACTTGGAAGGCATGGACACAATGCTTCAGCTAGGAGCTGGGTGGTTAGAGTGCTAAGCCTCAAATCAGGAAGACCTGGGTTCAAATCTGATCTCAGATGCTTAACTAGCTATGTGACCTATATAAATGCTTATTCGTTCCCTTCCCCTTTTTTCTATAGCCTGAGCAAGGCAGAGACCAGCAAGCACTGGCACCTCTCTAGTCTTGAAAACTGGTTCTTTTTTTTTAATTAAAAAAAAACTTTCCACAACTACATGATTCATGTTGTTTCCCTCCCCTCTTATCTCCCCGATCCTGGAGTTGACAAGTAATTCCACTGGGTTATACATGTATTATCACTCAAATCCTATTTCCATATTATTCATTTTTGTTATAATCTTTTAAAACCAAACCCCCAAATCATATATTCATATAAACAAGTGATAAACCACCTTTTCTTCTGTGTTTCTGCTCCCACAGTTCTTTCTCTGGATTGTGGATAGTATCTTTCTCATAAGGTCCCCTGGATTGTCCTGGGTCATTGCATTGCTGCTAGTAGAGAAGTCCATTACATTTGATTGTGCCACAGTGTATCAGTCTCTGTGTATAAGGTTCTCCTGGTTCTGCTCCTCTCGCTCTGCATCACTTCCTGGAGGTTGTTCCAGTTCCCATGGAATTTCTCCAGTTTATTATTCCTTTGGGCACAATAGTATTCCATCACCAACATATGCCACAATTTGTTCAGCCATTCCCCAATTGAAGGGCATCCCCTCATTTTCCAATTTTTTACCATCACAAAACACAAAAGCTAGTTCTCTTAATGCAGCCAAAGATCATATAGGATTTTTTTAACCCCTTACCTTTTGTCTTAGTTGGTTGTATTGGTTCCACAGCAGAAGAGTGGTAAGGGCTTGGCAGTGGGGGATTAAGTGACTTGCCCAGGGTCTCCAAGCTAGATCATATAAGATTTTTTAAAGTTAAATGTTTTATGAAAAATTCAGCTTTAAACCTCAACACAGATCATTGTAACTGTTTATAGCTATTGACATTTAATCTAACGAATGCGAATGTGCAGAGGTCTTCACAATTCTAGGAGCACTGGTTCCAGGAAAAGGCCTCTTAAAGTAAATCCTCTTTAAAGATCATTGCCTCCTAGTAAATATTGAAGTTTTTAAAAACCTTCCATCTTAAGGAAATAGTGAAAGAAGAAAGAGCAGGACTAGGAGTAGAAATCAAAATGTTGGGAAATACACAGCTGGTAAATGTAACTCTGAATGTGAATGTAATGAACTCACCCATAAAATGTAAGCAAATAGCAGAATGGATTAGAAACCAAAATCTTACAATATGTTGTCTATGAGAAACACACATGAGGAAGGTAGACACACATAGGGTAAAAGTAAGTGGATGGAGCCAAATCTATTGGGCATCAACTGAAAAAAAGAAGGCAGGAGTTGCAATCATATCTGAAAAAGCCAAAGTAAAAATAGATCTAGTCAAAATAGACAGGAAAGGTAATTACATCCTGATAAAAGTCAGTATAGACAATGAGGAAATATCAGTACTCAACATCCAAATTTCTAAAGGAGAAACTAGTGGAGCTCAAGGAGGATATAGATAGAAAAACTCTACTAGTGGGAGAACTGAACCTTCCTCTATCAGAACTAGATAAATTAAACCAAAAAATAAATGAGAAAGGTAAGAGAAGTGAATGAAATCTTAGAAAAGTTAGAGTTAATAGATATGTGAAGAAAAATAAATAGGGACAAGAAGGAATATACCTTCTTTTCAGCAGCACATGGTACATTAAGAAAGATGGACCATACACTAGGGCATAAAAACATTGCAAACAGGTGCAAAAGAGCAGAAATAATAAATGCAATCTTTTCAGATCACAATGCAATGAAAATAATAATTAGTAAGGGTACATGGAGAGGCAAATCAAAAATTAATTGGAAATTAAATAATAGAGTTCTCCAAAATTGGTTAAAGAACAAATCATAGAAACAATTAATGATTTCATTGAAGAAAATGACAATGATGAGACATCCTTTCAAAATCTATGGGATGCAGCCAAAGCAGTACTTAGGGGAAAATTTATATCCTTGAGTTCATGTATTAACACACTAGAGAGGGCAGAGGTCAATGAATTGTGCATGCAAATTAAAAAACTAGAAAGTGAACAAATTAAAAATCTTCAGATGAAAACTAAATTAGATATCCTAAAAAATCAAAGGAGAAATTAATAAAATTAATTAATAAAATTGAAAGTCAAAGAACTATTGAGTTAATAAATAAGATTAGAAGTGGGTACTTTGAAAAAAACAAATAAAATAGACAAAGTACTGGTCAATCTAATTTAAAAAAGGAAAGAAGAAAGAAAAAAGGAAAAAAGGAAAAAAGAAAGAAAAAAACAGTATCCAAGATGAAAAGGGAGACCTCACCTCTAATGAAGAGAAAATTAAGGCAATCATTAAAAACTATTATGCTGAATTATATGGCAAAAAATATGGTAATCTAGGTGATATGGATGAATGTTTACAAAAATACAAATTGTCTAGATTAACAGGAGAAGAAATAGACTAACTAAAAAACTCCATATCAGAAAAAGAAATTAAACAAGCCATCAAAGAACTCCCTAAGAAAAAATCCCCAGGACCAAATGGATTCACAAGTGAATTCTATCAAACATTCAAAGAACAACTAATTCCAATATTATACAAACTATTTGACATAATAAGCAAAGAGGGAGTTCTACCAAATTCCTTTTATGACACAAATATGGTACTGATTCCAAAGCCAGGCAGGTCAAAAACAGAGAAAGAAAACTACAGACCAATCTCCTTAATGAACATAGATGCGAAAATCTTAAATAGGATACTAGCAAAAAGACTCCAGCAAGTGGTCACGAGGGTCATTCATATGGGATTTATACCAGGAATACAAAGATGGTTCAATAATAGGAAAACCATCCACATAATTGACCACGTTAACAAGCAAACCAACAAAAATCACATGATTATCTCAATAGATGCAGAAAAAGGCTTTGACAAAATACAACACCCATTCCTATTGAAAACACTAGAAAGCATAGGAATAGAAAGGTCTTTCCTAAAAATAATAAACAGTATATATCTAAAGCCATCAGCCAACATCATCTGCAATGGGGATAAACTAGAAACTTTCCCAATAAGATCAGGAGTAAAGCAAGGATGCCCATTATCACCTCTACTATTTAACATTGTACTAGAAACACTAGCAGTAGCAGTTAGAGTAGAAAAAGAAATTGAAGGTATTAAAATAGGCAATGAGGAGACCAAGCTATCACTCTTTGCGGATGATATGATGGTCTACTTAAAGAATCGTATAGAATCAACAAAAAGATAGTCGAAATAATCAACAACTTTAGCAAAGCTGAAAGATACAAAATAAACCCACATAAATCATCAGCATTTCTATATATCTCCAACCCATTTCAGCAGCAAGAATTAGAAAGAGAAATTCCTAGACAATCATCCTAGACAATATAAAACAATTAGGAATCTGTCTGCCAAGACAAACACAGGAACTATATCAATACAACTACAAAACACTCTCTACTCAATTAAAACTAGATCTAAACAATTGGAAAAATATTGATTGCTCATGGGTAGGATGAGCTAACATAATAAAAATGACCATCCTACCCAAACTAATTTACTTATTAAGTGCCATACCCATTGAACTACCAAAAATCTTTTTTACTGAATTAGAAAAAATTATAGCAAAGTTCATTTGGAAGAACAAAAGATCAAGGATATCCAGGGAAATAATGAAAAAAATGCGAAGGAAGGTGGCCTTGCAGTACCAGATCTCAAACTATACTATAAAGCAGTGGTCATCAAAACAATTTGGTACTAAGAGACAGAAAGGAGGATCAGTGGAATAGACTTGGGGTAAATGACCTCAGCAGGACAGTCTATGATAAACCCAAAGATCCCAGCTTTTGGGACCAAAATCCACTATTTGATAAAAACTGCTGGGAAAATTGAAAGATAGTCTGGGAGAGATTAGGTTTGGCTCAACATCTCACACCCTACACCAAGATAAACTTAGAATGGGTGAATGACCTGAATATAAAAAAGCAAACTAGAAGTATATTAGGTGAACACAGAATAGTATACATGTCAGATCTTTGGGAAAGGAAAAATTTTAAGACCAAGCAAGAGTTAGAAAAAAAATCACAAAATATAAAATAAATTATTTTGATTACATTAAATTAAAAAGGTTTTGTACAAACAAAACCAATGCAACCAAAATAAGGAGGGAAACAAGAAATTGGGAAAAAATCTTCATAATAAAAACCTCTGACAAAGGTCTAATTACTCAAATTTATAAAGAGCTAAACCAATTGTACAAAAAATCAAATCATTCTCCAATTGATAAATGGTCAAGAGACATGAATAGGCAGTTTTCAGTTAAAGAAATCAAAACTATTAATAAGCACATGAAAAAGTATTCTAAATTTCTTATAATCAGAGAGATGCAAATCAAAACAACTCTGAGGCATCATCTCACACCTAGAAGATTGACTAACATGACAACAAAGGAAAGTAATGAATGCTGGAGGGGATGTGGCAAAGTAGGGACATTAATTCATTGCTGGTGGAGTTGTGAACTGATCCAACCATTCTGGAGGGCAATTTGGAACTATGCCCAAAGGGCTATAAAAGAATGTCTACCCTTTGATCCGGCCATAGCACTGCTGGGTTTGTACCCCAAAGAGGTAATAAGGAAAAAAAACATGTACAAGAATATTCATAGCTGGGCTCTTTGTGGTGGCAAAAAATTGGAAAATGAGGGGATGCCCGACAATTGGGGAATGGCTGAACACATTGTGGTACATGTTGGTGATGGAATACTATTGTGCTGAAAGGAATAATAAAGTGGAGAAATTCCATGGAGACTGGAACAACCTCCAGGAAGTGATGCAGAGCGAGAGGAGCAGAACCGGAAGAACATTGTACACAGAGACTGATACACTGTGGTACAATTGAATGTAATGGACTTCTCCATTAGTGGCAATGCAGTGTCCCTGAACAACCTGGAGGGATCTATGAGAAAGAACACTATCCACATCCAGAGAATGAACTGTGGGAGTAGAAACACAGAAGAAAACAACTGCTTGATCACTTGGGTTGATGGGGATATGATTGGGGATATAGACTCTAAAGGAACATCCTTGTGCAAATATCAATAATATGGAAATAAGTCTTGATCAATGATATATGTAAAACCCAGTGGAATTGTGTGTCAGCTATTGGAAAGGGTGGGGTGAGGGGAGGGAAATAATATGATTCTTGTAACCAAGGAATAATGTTCTAAATTGACTAATTAAATAAAATTTAAAAAAAACCCTTTCATCTTAGAATCAATACTGACTATAAGCTCCAAAGCAGAAGAGCAATAAGGACTAGGCAATGGGAGGTGAAGTGAAATTACCCAGAGTCACACAGCTAGGAGGGTCTTCAGTCAAATTTGAACCCAGAACCTTACGGCTCTAGGATTGCCTCTCAGTCCACTGAGCCACCTAGCTGCCCCAACAGCCTCTCCATTTTTTAATCAATAGCAAGTCATCTTGATGATTCCTTCTTTGTACTGCTTTAAAACCCTGCTTTTCTACCTTTATTCTTATTATCACTTCTCTCCATCTTCATGATCATTTGGTCCTCCATCTGAATTGTCTCCTTATTTTTCTAGCCATATAAGATAATATTTTGGTAGTTTGTCACCGAATAAGGAAATTCATTTTGGTAGCCTTTTCATTTTTATTATTTTTCACTGTGTGAATAATGAACATTTTGTCAATTATTTGTTTCTGTAAAGAGTGTTTTATAGGTTGAGTTCCTGGGTGTTTTTCAGTAGAAAAACTTCCAAATATTTTATTTCTTCTGTACAAAGTAATTTTTCTAAGGCAGAGATCTGGCCCCACTACTCATTCCCCTTCTCAAAAGCCTTAAATGGCTATCTCTGGCCTCTAGAATAAAATTCAAATTCCTGTATTGAATATTTCAAAGTTTCATAACCTGGGTCCAAGCAGGTTCTTTCCAGGCTTATCTCAAGCCTTTTCTTCTCCTATTGGTGCCTCCCCCTGCCCTCCCCCCATGACCTTGTATTTATTTCATGTCTACTTTGCAGTTTATATTTATTTTTTTATTGAATTGAAATTTGTTATTTAATTGATTTAGAATATTTTCCCATGTTCCATGATTCATGTTATTTCCCTTCCCTCCTTCCTCCCCCCTCCCAGAGCCAACAAGCAATTGCACTGGGTTTTCCATGTGTCATTGATCAAGACCTATTTCCATATTGTTAGTATTTGCACAGGGTGATCATTTAGGGTCTACATTCTCAATCCCATCCCCATCGACCCACGTGATCAAGTAGTTGTTTTTCTTCTGCATTTCTGCTCCCACAGTTCTTTCTCTGGGTGTGGATACTTTCTCTCTCATAAGTCCCTCTGAATTGTCCTGGCTCATTGCATTGCTGCTAGTAGAGAAGTCCATTACATTTGATTGTGCCATAGTGTATCTGTTTCTCTGTATGATGTTCTCCTGGTTCTGCTCCTCTCACTCTGCATCAGTTCCTGGAGGTCTTTAAGTTTATATATCTAAATGTATAAGATATCCAAGAAATATATAAATATATATTTATATAACATATACATATATTGATAAGTAATATAATAAATATGTAAAATCATAGATATATAGGTATACATGATATATAAAATAAATAAAACTATATAGATATTTCTATATAATAAAACAAATATTAAAATTATATAAAATTTAACTATATATTTATATATAATAAGCATAAATGTAAACATGTGCTCTATAATAAACATAAAGATATATGATATAATGCATGAATATATCTTTATATAATACATTATACGTATATGTATTTCTTTCTATTTTATATGATATATATATAATAGGTTTCTACCTTATATGATGAGTGTATGAAATAGTTCTAGATTATATGATGGATATGGGATATGTGTGTATAGTATATGAAGACTATATGGCGTCTCTGTACTTTCTACATATCATGATCAACTGCTGGCTCCAAGAAGAGCAGGGTCCTCCCTTCTCTGGCCCCACCTCCTAGCCCTGCACTAGGGAGAATTTCTGGCTAAGTGGCCCTTAAACAGGAAGGCCGCCACCCCACCCCAGCCTAAGCACCCCCTCCTCCTGGGCTCCTGGGCTCAATCTTTCCTCATTCAGTCTCCTCTGGGGCCTGCAATTCGCTCGCCTTTGGCTGGGGTGAGGGACGTAGTTGGGAGTCAAAGTTGGCGGGGAGGGTGTGGCTAGGGGCTCTGTGGATTGAGAGCTGGGCCTGGAGAGGTGACCCCCGTGGCCCAGCCCATGCTTTTGCCTTGGGACTGATTCTAAGAGGGAGGGGAGAGTTAAGACGAGGTTGGGAAAGTGCTGGAGAATGGTGGAAGGCAACTTCCTTTCTCTTCCCAAGTTCATCCACACCTTGGAGGAACAGCCCACGTTCTCCCAGCGGGATCGGTGCTACGTGGCCTCGCTGCTGTCCCTGGCTCTGCACGGCAAGCTGGAGTATCTGACGGACATCATGAAGACCCTGCTCAATGACCTGACGGCCCAGTACGTCCAGAAGAACCCCAAGCTGATGCTTCGCAGGTACGGATGGTCTGCCCCATGCTGGCCCTAGGAAGCCTGCCTGGGCTAGGCCTTTGATGACAGGCCTTGTGTCTCTTGGTCTCCAGGACTGAGACCATGGTGGAAAAGTTACTGACCAACTGGATGTCCATCTGCCTCTACTCCTTCCTGAAGGTGAAGTAACCTCGCCCGTGGAGCGCTCTCATCCCTGTCCACCCAGAAGTCCGACCCCTCCCCTTCCGTCTCGGAATGCAGACTGTGTCCAGGCTAGGCACTGGGGGTCAAGTGACTTGTCCAGGGTCACCGTGCCAGGAAGGGTCTGAGGCCACATTGGAACCTAAGACCGGGCCTGGCTCTCAATCCACTGAACCACCTAGCTGTCCCCCTCCTCAGATCTTCACCTCCCATTGAACAAGGCCACCCTCATTTCTGATCCCACTAGGCAATGCTTCCGGCCCCTGATGCTCTCTCTTCTCCTGCTCCTAGGAGGTGGCAGGGGAGCCCCTGTACATGCTATTCCGGGCCATCAAATACCAGGTGGACAAGGGCCCTGTGGACGCCGTGACAGGCAAGGCAAAACGGACCTTGAACGACAGCAGGCTTCTGCGGGAGGATGTGGAATTCTGGCCACTGACCCTGACTGTGCTGGTAGGGCCTGGGACTGGCACCGGTGAGCTGCAACGAGTGCCCGCCCGTGTGCTCAACACCGACACCATCACTCAGGTCAAGGAGAAGGTGCTAGACCAGGTCTACAAGGGCACGCCCTTCTCCCAGAGGCCTTCAGTGCATGCCCTGGACCTCGGTGAGCCACTCTCCACCCCCTGCCCTCCAGGATTCTTCCTATAGACATCCTGAGGAACAGCAATTCCTGCCAGGCCACGGAGGAGCCCGAGAGGGGCAGACAGTGTCTGTCGAAGCCTCTGTGATCAGGCTGGGGTGGGGAGAACCCTGGGGCCCGAGAATGAGCAAGCTTAGCAGCATAACTCCTATCAGGACAGACGGAGAGGAGGGCTGAAGGCACAGGGGAAGGGCAACAGGGACAGATCCACGGAATGTGGTTACCGTGAAGCTAGAAAGCTCATTTGATGCCAAGGTCATGGGGGGCCTTGACTGCCGAGCTAAAGTTTGACTTTTCATGGGGAGCCTTTGAAGGAGCAAGGGGATGAAGTCCTCATTCTCTATCTGACTGAAGAAAAGGGGTTGGCCCACATGACCTGGGCCCCCCAAGTCCAGCTCTAAGTCGGGGGGGGGGGTTCTTCTTGTTAAAGTGGATGCAGGACACCCGTCCGTGATCTCAATCTCATTCCCACTGAGAAGCTCTCAGACCCCCTTCTTTCTCTAGAGTGGCGTTCAGGGCTGGCTGGCCACCTGACTTTGTCAGATGAGGACTTGACTTCCGTGACCCAGAATCAGTGGAAAAGACTGAACACTTTGCAGCATTACAAGGTGCTGCTGGAAGGGCGCAGCTGGGGGCGGGAGCCAGAGCTGTTCCTGTCTTTGATCCTTGCCCCCCACAACTTGGCCTTGCTCCCCTCTCCCTCGGTAGGTCCCGGATGGAGCAACTGTGGGGCTCATCCCCCGAATGCACAACGGGAATGGCATCTCCAAAAGCCCCAATCAGAGTTTTCTCTCTGGAGAGAGTAAGTGGCAGCCCTGCTCCCCAGACCGCCCCCCCCCCCAGGTAGCAGAGTGTTGGGCTGCAAGGGGACATGCCTTCGGGGGCTGGGTTAGCCAAAGCAGGAGATGCTGGGAGAAAGGGGCGAAGGCAGAGGTGCCAAACTTGGTTCCAGAAGTGCTGTGGGGGAAGAACTGGGCCGGGACTCCAGATCATCCCAAGACAAGTTCTGGGGAGAGAGGAGCGTGTTTATGAGTTCCTCATAAAAGAACTATGAACTGATTGTCTAATTAGCCTCGTTAGCCTCTGGCCTGGGCTGAGCCAAGGAGGAGAGCGAAAGGAGATGGGATGCGGCTGGGAGGGTGCCAGAACTGGGCCCAGGCCATGGGGCTCCTCTGCAGGAACTTCCCATCTGGGCCACCCCTGGGGAGACGGGCAGGGTGGCGTCTCCCTCCACGTGGGCTGTGCCCCCTCAGGCTTACCTATGCTGGAGGACGGAGACGAGAGCGGCATCCGACTCTGGCACCTGGTCAAGTGTACCGAGGAGCCTGAGGTCCCCAAGCAGAGGAGAAGCAGCCTCCGAGAGCGAGAACGGGCCAAAGCCATCCCAGAAATCTACCTCACGCGCTTACTGTCCATGAAGGTGGGTGGGGGGAGGCCAGCCCGGAAGAGGCTTCTTGTCAGCTTCCCGCAGCCAAGCCACCAAGCCAGAGGGGGAAAGGGCCCGACCCAGAGCAACAGCTGCTCCGTACAGAGCCACTGACGAGTGTTGAGCAAAAACAGGGGACATTATTTGGCATAATTTGGAAGGGACGAGAGAGCGAGACAGACAGAGACACAGATTTCTTACAGGAAAAGAACTTAAACTAAAACTAAAGGTGCCAGGGGCAGCTGGGTGGCTCAGTGGATGGAAGGCCAGGAGGTCCTGGGTTCAAGTCTGGCCTCAGACAGATACCTCCCAGCGGTGTGACCCTGGGCAAGTCACTTGACCCCCATTGCCCAGCCCTTACCACTCTTCTGCCTGGGAACTGATACACAGTATTGCTTCCAAGACGGAAGGTGAGGGTTTAAACAAATAATAAATCAAGAAACAAAAGATGCCAGACAGGATGTCCCCTGTCTCCCACACAGGGCACACTGCAGAAGTTTGTAGATGATACCTTTCAAGCCATCCTCAGTGTGGACCGGCCTGTGCCCATTGCAGTCAAGTATTTATTTGATTTCTTGGATGAGTTGGCAGACAAATATGGCATTGAGGACCAAGAAACCCTGCATATCTGGAAAACCAACAGGTAGCTGTGTCCGACCCACCTCAAGGGGCATCACAGAGGATCCACAAAGACCCTTAGACCATTTGGTCCAATCCAGCCATTTCACAGATGGGCAAACTGAGGCCCAGAGCAGTGAGGTGATTTGCCAAGATTGTAGAGGAAACAAGAGAACCAAAGCCAGCATCCACATATCCTAGTTACCTGCTTGATCTTGGGAGGAGGGGACAACCCGAGTCAGGGGAAGGGAGATGAGACTTGGAAAAGTAAGTCATAGGAGGAGGATGAAAGAGTTTGAGGCCCTAAATGACGCCCCCCCCATCAAAGGAGCTCTATACCTCCAGGGATCCAAATGGGGAAGGGGCTTCCTTTCCACCTCCATGTTAGGAAGGACAGACAACTCTGTCATTTCCATGATGATTCAGGGAATCCACAGGAGCCAACAGGAGGCTATGTCCAGCCCTGATCATGGAGGGTTTTTTCAAATACTTTTTATTATAAACTTAATATTAGGGGCAGCTGGGGGGCTCAGTGGGTAGAGAGCCAAGCCTGGAAATAAAAGGTCCCTGGATTTAAATCTGGCCTCAGACCCTTCCTAGCTGGGTGACCCTGGGCAAGTCACCTCACCCCCATTGCCTAGCCCTCACCACTCTTCTGCCTTGCAACCAACTGATATGCAATATTGATTCTAAGATGGGAGATGTGGGGGGCTTTAACCTATCAATAAATAAATAAACTTAATATTACCACCCCAGCAATTACCAGAATAAAGGCCAATATGAACAGAGAATCAGAACTCTATAATAAAAAGAACTGCCCTTTGACCATTTCATCTGTACAGAGATGCCTAAGTAGGATCCTTCTATATTCCTCATGTTCCTCCTATTTGCCATTTGTAATGTTGCCATAATATTCGGTTTCCTCAAAATGCCATCGCTTGGCCATTCCTCTATGGTGCCTTAGTTGTCCATTTATCCAGTGAGCACCATTCAATGCCTTTTCAGTCTGCTACTGTGCAAAGCTTTGGGGCCCCAGAAATTAAACCCAAACTCCTGACTCCTATGACTTAAAAAGCAGCTTGGATTTTTCCCCATACAATTTATCATTCTATTCTTTGTCTCTATGCACAGTTGTGGGACTTCTAGATCCAACATTATCATTAGTTTCTTCAAATTCTTATTTAAGAAACTGTTGGATAGCTGTCCCAAGAGATTGTGCCTAGGGTTCATATCCACCAACAATGTATGAGTGTCTTGATTTCAGGGAAAGTCAAGTTTGGGGTGAGGTAACAAAATGTTTTTCCTTCTCTGGTCTCTGCTGTCAGCCTACTGCTGCGCTTCTGGGTAAACACCCTGAAGAACCCCCAGTTCATCTTTGATGTCCGGGTCTCAGACAATGTGGATGCTATTCTCACTGTCATCGCTCAAACCTTCATTGACTCTTGCACCATCTCTGAGCACAAAGTGGGCCGGGTGAGGAGGAATGGGGGAAATGGCATCTCTGGAGGTTTTTGACACATTGTTGGAGTGTCTGTGGTGAGGGAGGCTCAGAAAGCTAGGAAGGGGGTCTGGGAGAAGTTTGGGGGATGGCCCAGAATGGCATAGTAGTGTGAAAGTTGTTGTCCATGGGGGATGAAGCACCATGGATGAGGTGTTGGGAACTGTGGCCAGGGTCTGCTGGGGATTGCCAGAGGGTTGGCGGGGTACGGATTTGGCCTGGATCTTGAATCCTTCCTTCTTTTTCTGGGGCTGACAGGACTCTCCTGTGAATAAACTTCTCTATGCCCGGGAGATTCCCCGATACAAGCAGATGGTGGAGAAGTAAGTGGCTAGCTGACCCATAGAGCAGGGCTTACCAGGAGGGGAGGGGGACGTTGGGCCTGTTCCATGGGAGGTTGACATTTAGCTGAGGGAGGGTCCGTACGGGGCTCCCACTGGTCCTAGGGCTGGCTAACCCTTCCTTCATATCTCCCCTCTGCCCAGGTATTACGCAGATATTCGGCAGAATACAACTGCCAGTTACCAGGAAATGAACTCGGCCTTGACAGAGTTATCAGGGGTGAGTGGCAGAATCAGGCCTGGGGAGGGGAGGTGGGGCAGCTGTCCTGCATGGAATAGACAACCAGGCTTTGGCAGTGAAGATTAGGGAAGACAGAAGCAAGAGCAAGAGAGCCAGGCCTTAGCCGTATTATGGTCTGAGTGGGGAGACTGGCCTTAGCCCTAGAAAAGAATTTTTAAAATACAGCAACTACCTACACAGGAAAAGATGTGAGTTCAGCTTTCTGTGAGTGCTTTGAACTTTTAGGAGGGAGTGGTTGTCTTCTTGTGGATTGAGTTAAGCAGGGAAGACTGCCTGGAAGAGGGGCCACTTAAACTAAGTGTCCAGGAAGGATGGACAGGCAGGAGGAGGATAATTGAAGGCAATGCATCGTAGATCATAGATTTTCTTTGGTAAATTTGATTTTTTTCCAACAGCAAGCATTTATTTCCTCTCTGTGTCCTATCTCCCTTATCCAACCATGGGGAAAAGGGGGGACCCAAAAACTTTTGTAACAAATTGCACAGACAAGCCAAGTCTAATTCCCACAGGGGCCATCCCCCAAAATGTACGCCTCATTCTGCACCCCGGATCCACCAGCTCTCTGTCAGGAGTCCTCTGGAATCATGGCTGACCACTGCATTGATCAGAACTCTTTAGGTCTTTCAGGGTTGCTTGTCTGTACAACAGCGGCGATGCCATCATATAAATTAGTGCATCCGTTCATATGAATCTTCCCAGGTTTCTCTGAAACCATCCTCTTGACCATTTCTTCCCAGAGTAATATTCCATTACATCCATATGCTATAATGTGTTCGATAGATGGGCACTCCCTAAGTTTCTAGTTCTTTACCATTGCAAGAAGAGCAGCTATAACATTTTTGCACTCGGGGGTCCTTTTCACTCTTGAGGGTCATAGACTTTAGGGGAGACCGACCATAGGGCCATCAAATCCGACTCTGATTTCACAGATAAGGAAGCATAGACTGCCCACGCAGTATATCTCCTTTGACCCAGCAATACCATTACCAGGTTTGTATCCCTAAGGAAGTTTTTTAAAGGTGGGAGGAGCCAGACCTGCATACAGGAGGTCCTGGGTTCCAATCTGACCTCAGATGTGTTCCTAGCTGGGTGACCCTGGGCTAGTTTAAGATAGAAAGTGAGGGGTTTTAAATAATTAAATAAATAAGCGAATGAATGAATGAAGGTAGGGGGAGAAGGGGAAGGACCTCCATGTACAAAAAGATTTAAAGCATCTCTTTTCGTGGGAGGGCAAAGAATTGGAAAGTGAAGGGATGCCCATCAATTGAAGAATGACTGAGCAAGTGACAGCATATGACTGGAAAGGAATACTATTGTGCTGCAAGAAATGAGGAGCAGGGTGATCACAGAAAAACCTGGAGAGAATTACATGAACTGAAGCAGAGTGAAGTAAGCAGAACCCAGAGAACATTGTGTGCAGGAACAGCAATCGATACAGTGCACAGCTCTGAATAACTTGCCCGTTCTCAGCAATACAATACCCAACACAGAGACTCCTGCTCAAAAATGCCATCTGCTTCCAGAGAACGGACTGAGGGAGGCTGAATCCAGACCAAAGCAAACCTTTTTTGCTTTATTTATTAATTTTTTGTTCACATTTCCTTCCACAAAAAAGTTCATGTGGAAATCTGTTTTACGTGCTTGTTGCACACATCAAATCTATATCAGAATGCTTGCCATCTCAGCAGGGGGCAGGGGAGGGAGGGAGAGAATTTGTGGCTCAAAATTATCTGAAAGATGTTTTTATTTTTTTATTTTAACCCTCACCTTCCATCTTGGAATCAATGCTGGGTATTGGTTCCAAGGCAGAAGAGCGATAAGGGCTGGGCAATGGGGGTCAAGTGACTTGCCCAGGTGTCTGAGGCCAGATTTGAACCCAAGACCTCCCGTCTCTGGGCCTGGCTCTCTATCCACTGAGCCATCCAGCTCCCTCCAGACAATTATAATTGTAAATGATCCCCAGTTTTGATTTTTCTTTTCCTTGTCTCACTGGTGGGGTAATAAACATTGTTACCTTGCTGTTCTTCTGTCTTAAAATTGATACTAAGACAGAAGGTAAGGGTGAAAAAAAGGAGTTACTCAGGCTCATACGGGACCTAGAGCTTCCTAAAGACAAGGCCAGAACATGTGGGAGGCACCCTATAAACTCCAGGGCTATAGAAAAGCGCCGTGAGACCAACGTGGCCAGAGCAGAAGGGAGCTGAGGCATAAGACTGGAACAGCAGGATGGGGACAATTGTTGGGGGGGGGGCACAGAGGGAAGAGAGGAACGGAAAAAACTCCCAGTGCCCAAGGGTCCAAATGGGGATGATTCAGACCTCTTGGGTCCCCTCCCCACCGAGACCTGACACTCTTCCCAACAATGTGTCGTCCCCCCAAACTCCAGAACTATGCTTCTGACATCACCTGCCTGGTTGCCCTGCATGAACTGTATAATTACATCAACAAGTATTATGACCAGGTGAGAAGCAAGTGGGCTTCTGGGTGGGGGTTGGAAAAGGGTCTAGAACCTTGGAGGGAGGGGAGGGGGAGAACCCTTAAGATCCGTTATCTAGAACCACTTAAAGTTAGAGAGGAGGGAGTGAGCAGTTGACTGAAGCTCTCTTCCCAGCCCCTAAAGCCAGAGTGGGAAATCATCTCCCAGGTGATAAAAGGGACCCTGGGGCCAAAGCTGCAATTAACCATGCTGGGAGCAATGGTGTAGGCTCCATCTCTCCCAGGAAGTGCTCCAGGATTGCTTCTGGGAGGTATGCTCCGGCCTTGTGGGAGAGCTTGCCCTTGTCCAAGGAAGACCACCACTGTAGTCTCTAAGGTTCAGCAGAAGCAGAATTGGGGGGAGAGCTGAAAAGGGGGGGACTCTAGCTGATCGGCTCTCTCCGGCTTCTTCCAGATTATCAGTGCCCTGGAAGAAGACCCCGTGGGTCAGAAGATGCAGCTGGCCTACCGGCTTCAACAAATCGCTGCTCTGGTAGAGAACAAAGTTACTGACTTGTGAGGACCCCCCCCCCAGAGCCCGGATCTGGGGCTAAGGACAAGGAGACAGACCAGCCTGGTTGGGTGTGGGGAGCTACCCCAGCCAGGCTCTCCAGTCTAAAGTCAGCTGCCAGGGCTCCCACTCTCTCACCAGCAGTGCCTTTTGCCCCAGCTCCCCATTCAGTCACCTGGATGACTCTGCCCTTCCAAGTCTCCCTGCCCTCCCCACTACCAAGTACGGCCATACTAGTCAGAGAGGGCCCTAGAGCCTCAGAAGAAGTTAGGGGCAGAGTGATCCAGGAGGCCAGCCAGGCAGTGGAGTGGCCAAGGCTTGGCCCTACCTTCCCAAGTGGATCATGGGACACTTTTCCATGCTGGAGAAGGACCAGGGGGCAGCTAATGTTCAGGACTTCCTGCTCAAGTCAGTGTGGCTTCCATGGCTTCCCCTTGCCCTTGTCACTAGGAATATTAGTGTGTGGGGGGTGGGGGGGGGGGACACCAAGCTTTGCCTTTCTTATTCCAAGGCCTCTTAACTGTGGCATAGCTAGTCTCAGGCAGCCCTGGGTTATCTTAATTTGCACCAGCTCCAGCCCTATTGGGAAACGTCAAGGAAGGCCTGCTACCTCCCTACCCCCATCCCATGTATTTATTTACTTGCTGGAAAATTCCATTTGGAAATAAATGAGATCGAAGCCTTTAAATAAAAAGTTCAAAATAATCTGGTCTGTAGTTTATGTTTGTGGAGGGTCTGGAGGACAGGCAGTTCTCAAGAAGTGTCCTGAGGAGGACTCTCCTTCCCCCTTTTGGAGGCCTGTTTCTGGGCCCAAGGGCGCCGGGGGAGGGAGCCAGAAGTAGTCCTGACCCTACTTAGTCAGTAGCAATAGATAGCTGGGGCCGAGAACACCCTTGCTGGGAGTTGGGAAGGACTGGAGAGGGCTAGCTGGGTGCTCCTTCTCTGTCTTCGCTGCCAGATCCTCCTCCACATCCCGTCCCCTAGCCATAGGTGTCCCTGGGGGTCCTGTCCATTGGCCGACCTCCTCAGCTCCCATGGATGTAAGGACCATAGCTCTATGGCCAAGTCCCAAATCTGCCTGTCCTGCTCTAACCCTCTGCGTGCCCTCTTCAACCAATTGCCTTTCAGACATCTGAAACTGGATGTCCAGCAGACGTCTTGGGCCTGAAGTGGGAGGCGGGAGGGGAAGAAGGGAGAGGGCTCGGATCTTCTCATCTTGGAAAACAGGCAAAATGATTTTTATGTGCAACTGGGAAAATAAAATACCTTTGAATGAAGCGAGAGCTGAACTCGGGTCAAAATGGATGGATGATGGAGACACAGTGATACCGCAAGCAAAGTAATTAGGGGAGCCGAGAATAGTTTCACTGTCAGATCTATGGAGGAGAAGGGAAGAACTTGGGCCCAAACAAGAGGTGATAGAGTATTATAAGAGGAATAACTCTGATTATATTCAATTAAACAGCTTCTGTACAAACAAAGCCAACGTAAGGGAGATTAGAAGTTTCCAACACTAGATTGGAAACACTTTTACGGCAAATCTCTCCGATAAAGATCTCATTTCTCAAATAGAGAACAAAGTCAAATTTCTAAGAATACAAATCATTCTCCAGTTGACAAATTGGCAAAGGATATGACCAAGCTGTTTTTAGAGGAAGAAATCAAAGCTATCGGGAGGGGGGAGGGAGGAAGGGAGGGAAAGAACATGAACCATGGAAAAATATTCTAAATTAAATAAATACATAAAAAGGAACGTGGATAGCCAACTGAGTCAAACTACAACTGACAATTAGCCAACAAGCTAGCTTTCACTCAAGGTGAAATTTAAGAGTGATATAGCGATAAATCTAAGGCGATATTTTGGCTAAGATCAGAAGGAATCTAAGATGCTGATGAGCATTTAACACAAAACCTTCCTCTATCCAATTTCTACTTTTGAATTTTTGATATTATTCATTTTTGAGATTTTAAAGATAGTTTTTATTTTGAATCTATTTGAATCTATTCCTATACTATCCTTGTACCAAAGATTGTAAAAATATGTGGAAATATGATAAAAATAAAATAAAATTCTGCAAAACAAAAAAAAAAAGAAATGAAAGCTATCACTACTCATACGAAAACATGTTTTAAATCATTCTTGATTAGAAAAATGCACATTTTTCCTGTGGCAAAATTCTATAATAAATTATTTTTCTGGGTCTATACATGTATTATCATGCAAAACACATTTCCATATGTTCTTTTTGGAAAGGAATATTCACATAAAACCAAAGTACAAAAATAAAAACACAAATGAAATAAAGTGAAAAATCATATGTTCTGATCTGCATTCTAACTCCAGTGGTTCTTTCTCTGGCGGCGGAGAGCATTTTTTAAAATTAGTTAATTTAGAGTATTTTTCCATAGTTACAAGATTCATGTTCTTTCCCTCCCCTCCCACCAATCCCCTCCCATAGCTGACACGCAATTCCTATGGGTTTTACATGTTCATTTAGCATGATCGTTTAGAGTCTACATCCCCAATCCTATCCCCATCGAACCATGTGATTAAGCAGTGGTTTTTCTTCTGTGTTTCTGCTCCCACGGTTCTTTCTCCTAAGTTCCTCAGAATTGTCCTGGATCATTGCATTGCTGCTAGTAGAGAAGTCCATGACATTCAATTGTGCCACAGTATATCCGTCTCTGTGTAAAATGTTCTCCTGGTTCTGCTCCTTTCACTCTGCATCAGTTCATGGAGGTCTTTCCAGCTCTTTCTGCAATCATCCTGTTCATTTTTCCTTTTAGCACAATAGTATTCTCATCATATACCACAATTTGTTCAGCCATTCTCTAATTGATGGAAATCCCTTAAATTTCCAATTCTTTGCCACCACAAAGAGAGCTGCTGTAAAACTTTTTGTATAAGTAGGTCCTTTCTCCTTAAAAAAAATCTCTTTAGGATACAGACTCTTAGTACCACCTCACACCTCTCAGATTTGCCAATATAACAGTAAAGGAAAATGACAGATGTTGCAGGGGATGTGGCAAAATTGGAATGCTAATGCATTGCTAGTGGAGTTGTGAACTGACCCAACCCTTCTGGAGGGCAATTTGGAACTATGATCAAAGGGCCATAAAAGTGTGGTCCTGCAACACATGACTAGGTCTGTATCCCAAAGAGATCAAGAAAAGGGGGAGGACCTACTTGTACAAAAGTACTTGTAGCATCTCTCTTTGTGGTGGCAAAGAATTGGAAACTAGAGGGAGGTCTATCAATAGGGGAACAGAGGAACAAACTGTTGGAGAAGGAATACTATTGTGCTGTAAGGAATGGTGAGCTGGATGATTTCAGAAAGAACCGGAAAGACCTCCATGAACTGATGCAGAGTGAAAGGAGCAGAACCAGGAGAACGTTGGACACAGTGGCAGCAATATTGTGGGATGATCAACTGTGATGGACTCAGCTACTAACAGCAATACAATGATCCAGGCCAATTAGCAAGGACTTATGCCAGAGAATGCTATCCACTTCCAGAGAAAGAACTGCTGGACTCTCAATACAGCTCACTTTATTTCCTCCATGTTTTTATTGGGGGATTTGGGTTTTCCACCAGCATTCTCGCAAAAAGATGGGGGGGGGGGGAGGAATGTTGTTCATGATAATCCATGGATAATCCAGATCAAATTGCTTACTCTCTGGGACGGGGAAAGGGAGGGCAGGAGGCCATTTGGATCTTATAACTTCAGAAAACTTGTGTGGGAAAGTATTACACGTAACTGGTCAAATAAAGTCTTGTTACTAGAAGCAAACAAACAAGAAATGAAAAGCCATGAAGGGCTGCAGAGTGAAAGAAGCAGACCTGGAGAACACTGGCCACAGGAACTGCAAGAGGACCAACTGGGTGAGTTTTAGCTATTTTCAGCAACACAGTGACTGAGTCCATCCCCCTCCAGGGGATGACCCGTTGGACTCTCCATACAGATCCAAGCACGCCATTTCCCCCCTCTCTCTCATTCGTGTTTTTATTGGGGGATTGGCGTTGTACGTGAGTATTATGGGCAATAAACGTATTTTGATTTTGCTCTCCGGGAGGGAGGAGGGGAGAGGGGATCTCATCATTTTGGAGAACGTGTGCTGAGAATTGTTATTAAATGTAGCAGGGAAAAGAAAAGACTTTTAAAGAAACAAATAAATAACGAAGTGGAGGGGGAATGAACTCCTCACCTTCCCAGCCCCCTCCCCATCACTATGTGTCCAGACATAGGGTAGGGGAGTTCTAGCTTTAGGACAAAAAGTGAGGGAGTAGAGAACACCATAGGCTGCCCATTCCTCCCCTCCAGATACATCATCGAGGCTGGGACAAGCAGTAACGCCATTGTCCCAATCCCCCAGGCTCGCAACTCAAGTGTTCTTATCGACTTCTTCGGCTCACACCCCCGCATCCAAGCTTGCCAAGGCCAGACGATTTTCCCCTGGCAACATTTCGAATTCGCCCCTTTCTCTCTTCTGTCTATGCCAGCAAAGTGATTTTCCTGAAGTAGTCCCCGTCCTGCCTCCTCCCCGCCATAAAGCTCCACGGACTCCCTATTGCCACCAAGATCAAATACCAGTGCTCAGTTTGGCACCCAAAGCCTTGCGCATAGGCCAACCTCCCACCTTCCCAGTCTTCTTAAACTGCGCCCCCCCCCCGCCCCCCGCCCCCCGCCCGGCCCAACACCTAGTCTTCGAACCGAAGACATCAGCCCCCTGATGCTCCGCAACAAGCCACGCCCTCTCAGCTCCGCCGCTCTGTCCTCCTTGCCTGGAATGCTCTCTCTCCTTCGCTCCGACTACAGCCTTCCCCGGCTTCCTTTAAGTCCCAACTCAAATCCCAGCGCCTATAGAAAGCTTCGCAGACCTCCCCGAATTCTGGTGCCTCCTTTCCGTTGATGACCTCCTATTTATCCTCTATACAGCTCGTTTCATTGTACTAGGCCCCCCCTCCAGTCGCCGCCCCCACTCCACCCTCCACCCTCCACCCCCCACCCCCCAACCCCGATTGTGAACTCTTTATTTTTGGTCTCTTTTTTTTTATCTCCAGGCACTTAATAGGAGCTTAATAAAGGTTTATTGACCGACTTTTCTGCGCAATCACTGCTGGGTCAGTCCAATGTGAGGGGAGTGGGGAGTGCGGCGGGGTGGAGGATGGATTGGGGACGCGGAGGTCTAGCGGGAATCGGAGCGAGGCCTGATAAAATCGAATACACTCCAAAAACATTTGTGATCGAGTGAAAGCCGGGGGCTGGGGAGGGGGCGGCAGAGATCTCAGAAAAGGGGTCCGGAGGTGCCGTCGTGGCCAGTGGGATGCTTGGAGGTGCCACGTCCCCCTCTCCACCCCCAGCCAGGAGCCCATCCCCCGCAGAGAGCGCGGGAGGAATGGTGGCTAGCCATCCAGTCAGTCTAGAACAAAACATGCCTGAGGGGGAGTAATGGGATTCAAAGGGCTGCGAGGCGAGGGGGGAGGGCAGGAAGGAGCACCGATGAGGTCATTTGAGCCATCCTACTCATTTTTCGGACAGGGAAACTGAGGCTTCGGAAAAAGGGGCGGGGAAATGATTTGGTCTCCGGGCGAAAAATGAGGGAGTGCCATCGGGGCGTTTCGAACAGCCAACCAATGAGCCGATGGGCGCGAGGAGGTGGATGGGCGTGTGGGGGCCGAGAGTACAAGAGGACGTACCCGGAGGGGCCATTTTAGTCCTCCGGAGCAGAGGCTCGGGGACGTGGTCGACCTGTGGAGTTCCTGGCTTGGCCACCAGCACCGGCAGTTACCCCCCTCTGGCCTACTTTCAGTTCCCTCGTCTCCCACCCCTGACGGGGACCTCGGCCTGGGCCAGCCCCAGTGTCCCGGGCCGACGAGGGAGAGGGTGTCCGCGTGCCGGCGCGCTCGCGCACGTGTGCTCGGGCCAGCCCAGACGGACGTCGAGGCCGCGGAGGAGATGAGCAGCGACAGAGGCAGGCGCCAGGCCCGAGCGACCCGGGATCGAGACTGGACAGGCCGTGGCCAGATCGGCCGGGGCATAGCGGGAAACTGGGAGCGGGGCCGCGGGCGGCGAGTTGCGGCCGCCGGCCGAGCCGGCCGGCTCCGGGGCCGCGGCCGAGGCTCTAGCTCCCACGTACTCCCCGGCCGCCCTCCCTGGCCAGGCCGGGCCTGGGCCGGCACTTCCCCGCCTCCCCTAGAAAACGAGCCCCCAAGCTCGGGGCCGAAGAACCAAGAGGAGCCACTGGAGAAGACTGGGGGCGGCGGCGCCTGGGGGTGCAGCGCCCTGAAGCCTTCCGGGGGCCTCTCGGCTCAGGCCGAGAGGCGCCGCGGGAGGCGGCGGCGGCGGCGGCGGCGGCGACAACAAAACTCCCCATTCCCGATGCCCCCTCCACCCTTCCCACCGCCGCTGCCCCCCCTGCCGCCCCCGCCGCCGCCGCCCCCGCCGCCGCCCCCGCCTCCACCGCGGGATCGCCGCGGGAATTTCTAGTAAGTGCGGTGCCGGGCCGCTGGGGGGCGGAGCCTGTGGAGGGAATCCTCCATCGCCCGGGCTGGGGGGTGTGTGGGATTGGGTGAGGAGGAATGGGGGGGATGGAGCGGGTGATGGCGCGGCAGGTGCCACGCGGAAACCGCAGCCCTCCGACCGGGGTCGGGGCCTGGGGCTCGGCGGCCGGGCCTACAAGGCCTGTCAGGATGGACCCCCGGCGTCGGCCTGGAGGATTCTGGGAGTTCAGAGCCATTGCGAAGGGGACTGGAGAGGGGCGGGAGGGGGGGCGTGACAGCTCCTGGCCTGGCCCCGCTTTCCCCCTAGACTTGAACTTGAAACACCGAGAAACTGATGAGCCCCTTTCCGTCAGAGGGGAGGGGTCGCGAAGGAGGGAGGAAGGGAGTGGAGCTAGGCAGCCAGAGGCCCGATCTGCCTGGCCCCCTGCAGGGGGATCGGCTTTAGAACCTCAGGTGGCTCGGCCAGCCTAGGCCTAGGGAAGACTCCGTTCGGGGAGTATGTACCTTTAAGAGTTAAAGGACCAGGACCCTCAGCGACTTGGTAGAGTGGACTTTTTTGGGTGGTAGGGGGAGGGGACCTTTCCACTGACATACCTTTCCCTTCCCTAAAAGCAGCTGAGAATCTATTTATAACCCTTTCCCTGGCCGGCCGAGTGAAATCACCCCAGCTATAAATGCCCCTCAATCCACTCTCCTCACAGTAGAGATAAGGTCTCCCTCCTCCCAAAAAAATTCCAAAAGGAGAAATTGACGTCAACTCCATCCCCACCCCCTACCTCCAACGGACTAGGCCAAGTGACTGAGGGCAGAGCACCCGAGCTGTGCAGACACAGGCTGGGAACGGGGATCACTTAATAGATTTGCCCGGTAACCCCCGCCCCGGGGTTGAGTAGGTAGAGTGTAGTGTGGTGGTGGAGAGGGCGAGATGAGCTCAAGCAGCAGCAGCAGCGACAGGTAGGGGAGTGCCTCCAGCCTCCAGCGTGCGTGCGGGGCCAGATCCTGAAATGAGCCGTCCTTCTGGGATTCGGGGGGCTGGGGGAGGGGGGGCGGAGCGGAGCGGAGCCGAGTGCGCCGGCAGCCCTGGAGAATGGGGGCAGGGGGTGGGCTGGGGCGGGGGAGGAGAGAGCCCGCTGAGATGGCCCTGGTCACTGATGGGAGGCATGGGGGGAGGCCAAGAAGGCAGCAGGGTAAGCTGAGGCCTTTCCTCTCGCCCCTACCAACAAGCTCACATCTTGTATGTGGCCACGAGTTCACTGATCTGGAGGTAAGAGCTGGTCGGGTGCTACCCCCGGTGGTGCTGGAGGGCCTTTTGGGATCTGATGACGAGGAGCAGGAAGACCCCACTGATTACTGCAGGGGTAATGGAGAGGGTGAAAGCCAACTTGGCCTCCTCCCTGTGGAGGGGAGGTGGGGGTGAAGGGCCCAGCCCCAGGCAGGCAGCCCAGATGAAGAGAGAGAGGCAAAGGCAGCTGCAGACTGGGAAGGGATGGAGGCAGGGTGGAGGTGGGAGGGCACAGCTGACACCCCAAGCCCCTTCCCAGGGTCCCTGGCCCTTCATCTGTTTAAGGGGGGTGGGAGAAGAGGAGAGACAGAGGCTCCATCCTTCTGGTGATCAGCAAGCCTTTCGAGGCCATTGGACTAGGGTCCCCAAGATTGGGACAGACACAGAGCCCCTGGGGGATAGGGGTGGCTGGGGGGGGGGGCCACCTAGACTGTCTCTGAGCCTTGGGCTTCCTTCCCCTCCCCCCAGGTGGTTACTACCCAGTGAAGATTGGAGACCTGTTCAATGGGCGATATCACGTGGTGCGAAAGCTGGGATGGGGCCACTTCTCTACTGTCTGGCTCTGCTGGGATATCCAGTGAGTGGCCCCTCTACCACACCCTCCTGGCCAATCCCCGATAGAGAGATTCTACCTGAGGGATCTCCTCCCTCCCCCTTGGATCTGGGGGTCGAGAAGCTAAAGTTGGTCTTTAACTGAGGGTCTCTGTTGTAGGCGAAAACGGTTTGTGGCCCTGAAGGTAGTGAAGAGTGCCGTGCATTACACTGAGACTGCTTTGGATGAGATTAAACTGCTGAAATGTGTAAGGCCTCACTGCTTTGGGGGCCCTGGTCCCCCCCATCCCAACTAGGCCCTGTTGCTAGACCCCAAGAAGGCAATCAGATGTCTAGTGACTCTCTCTGAACTAGGGTCTGAATTTGTGAGCCCCATGTGCCCTGGGATGCCGGAGTGGAGAGGGTGGGGGGGAGATACAGACCAGAGGAACAAAGAGGGGGAAGGGAGAACTCAGACCTGTCCTGCCCCCCGGCCCCTATCATGGACTTGATCAGTACCTGAATGCCCCCAGGTCCGGGACAGTGATCCCAGTGACCCCAAGAGAGAGACCGTGGTGCAGCTCATCGATGACTTCAGAATTTCAGGAATCAATGGCGTCCGTATCCTTGGAGGTGTGGGTACAGGGGTAGGGGGAGCTAGAGAAGGCACACAGGAGAGGGCATGTCTTCTGAATCGATGCCCTGTTTAGAAAAAGGGGGGCAGTACTAAGAAGGCATCAGTGGCCAAGGATTCCCTTGGGTTTGGAAAACACTAAGAGGCCCCTTTGGGAAAGCTGTCCTGGGCGCGAAGGGATCCAGCCCCTCCCAGTAGGGGTGGGCACAGTGCAGCTGAGAAGGCCCATTCAGCTGCTGGTCAGTTCGATGCCCCTTCACTCCTCTGTCTGGTCAGATGTGTGCATGGTGTTGGAGGTGCTGGGCCACCAGCTTCTCAAATGGATCATCAAATCCAACTACCAAGGCCTGCCCCTCCCCTGTGTGAAGAACATCATGCGACAGGTAGGACTGGCTTTGGAAAGCGCAAAGTACCATTGACCCAAGAAAGAGCCCATTATTGCCCTCTAGGAGCCGACTTCTACTAGGGCCCGACAGGGCAGGGTAATTGCTCACTTACCTCTTCTAGTCTCCACAATGCACAGCATTATGTTGTACACAATGGGTACGTGCTTTCAGTGTGCTGAAATCAAGGGCATAATCAGCCTCTTGGTTAGCCTGGCCAGTCACCTCCAACTCCTTCACAAACTCCCAGGCCTCTAGGGCATGACTTTGGAGTCCAAAGGGGGGAGCAGGAGCCCTAATTCCATGTCACCTTGGGCGAGTCAGCTTCATTCCCTTAGACAGACCTGTTTCCCATCCTGTATTCTTGGGTTATGGAATTATGTTGGGATTATGGTTATTCTTGTTGGAGCCTTCTGCAACATACCCATCACCTGCTCTATTCCTTTGACCAACTCTCCTATTTTTTAGATTAGTATCAAATTGTTTTGATAGTGTTGGATTTGTGGTATAGTCTGGGATCTGGTTGAGCTAGGCCCTCATCATTTATTTATCTGTCTGTCTACCTGTCTATCACCTGTTCATCTATCTTTCTAGCCATCTCTTCATCTGTCTGTCTAGCCATCTATTCGTCTATCGTCTATCTATTTCTGTCCTCTCTTTACCGCCTTATCTGTCTATCACTCTATTCTTCTATCTCTCTCTCTGTCTCTATCCATCCATCCATCCATTCATCCATCTCTCTGTCCGTCTGTCTATCAATTGATCCACCATTTACATCATCTATTGATCTCTGTAATCTGATCTCTCTGTCATTAGCTCTAGATTATCTGTCTTCTCTCTCTCTCAAATTTCCCATGAGTCTCGACCTCAGGACTCTGGGCCAAGTTCTGTGCTTGTCTTCCACTCCTTAACAAGATAACAAGATGAAGAGTTGGGGCCAAATGACCTCCTGTGGTCCCTCCTTCCCTCATCCCCTAAATCTGTGGGCCTGGGATTCTGCACTGCAGGGGGTGAGGAGAAGCTTGGGAAAATGGGGTTTCTCACTTCTGGTTCTACTACTAGGTGCTGCAGGGCCTGGATTACCTCCACACTAAATGTAAGATCATCCATACCGACATTAAGCCGGAGAACATTCTTCTGTGTGTGGGTGAGGTCTACATCCGAAGGCTGGCAGCCGAGGCCACACTGTGGCAGCAGTCGGGGGCCCCACCTATCTCTGGCAACACTGGTATCACTTAAGCTGGGGATAGGGGAGTGGAGGAGGCACATTTCCTTACCCCTATCCCTCTTCCCCCCAGCCCCTGGCCCTGGGGTCTAAGAATTCCCTCTCCCATCTATCTGACTCCCTTAACTTTCTATCTGTCTCTCTCTATCTCTCCCCCCACCCCCAAACCTCTCTCTGGCCTGTCGTCCTGGCCTGCTCTAGTGAGCTCTGCACCCCAGCAGATCATGGTAAGTTGGCGCCCTGGCACCTGTCCTGTGCCTTTGAGTTTATGAGCATGTGTCCTCCTCCCATGGAATGTACTAAAGGTGCAGGGATGAGGGAAGCCAGATTTGGGGGCAGTGTCCCCCTTCTTTCCACCACTTGGCCCTGGGAGGAACCTAGAGTGAGGGCAGCACTGGTTAAAGCCTTATCCATTGAGTCCTGTTAATCAGTTCTCTGACTCTTTTGAGAACTCGATAAAAAGGAGTGCCTTTGGGGGCATCTGAGTGGCTCAGTGAATTGAGAGCCAGGCCTAGAAACAGGAGGTCCTGGGTTCAAATCTGACAGATACTTCCTAGCTGTGTGACCCTGACCAAGTCACTTGAACCCCATTGCCTAGCCCTTACTGCTCTTCTGCCTTGAAACTAATACACAGTACTGATTCCAAGATGGAAGGTGAGGGTTAAAAAAAAAAGGAATGGCCTTGGAGCATCATTCATTCAGCCAGTCTTTACTGAGCCCTCTTCTCTCCCCTGAGGGGCCTCTCCTGGAAGACACTTCTGGGTTGGAGAGCAGAGTCTCAGGGAGCCGAGGAGTACAGTCTAAAGCCAGCCCCCAGTTTACAAACTTGTTTGTGAATCAGTTGTTTGGACTCAGTTTCCCAGGCCAGTTCCATCCAGCTGGTAGTGATCTTTGAATGAAGATAATATCTAGCCCTTAAAGAAGCGTTACATTGGGGGAACGAGCCTTGCTGTCCCAGGATACTGTCCATCTGGCCTACTGTTGGGAGATGCAGATGGGTGGATATGTGTGACATAGGCAGAGTCCATACCAGGCTAGGCAGGCATGTTCTAAATCTGTAGGACATCAGTGCTAGAAACTACCTCCCCACCCCTAGGAAACTGAGGCCAGAAAGCAGGGGAGGTGGTTGGTCCAAGTGCTAGAGCTGGACACAGAGGAGGAGGAGCTTGGGAATTTACCAATTCACAGGGTCATAGAGTTAGTTCCATGTTGGCAAAGGTATGGCATGCATGCCCCGGACTGCTCCACTGCACCTGGGGACATTGTTCACATGCCTCGACCCTTTGTCCAGCAGCCCAGTGCAAGCACTTCCTCCCTCCGCTCTCTGGGCTCACAGGCATCTTGAAGGTGCCGTTTAGGCACACAATCTCAAAAAGGTTCACCAATGCAGAGTTAGCCCTTGAAAGAGGTGATCTGATCCAACCCCCTTATTCCCCCATAATGGGTGGCTAGGTGACACCACAGTACACAGAGAGCTGGGCCTGGAGCCCAGTTCAAATCCAACGGTGGATGTTTATTAGCCATGTGACCCTGGGCAACTCACTGCCTCTCTGCCTCAGTTTTCTCCATTGTACATGGGGAATAATGATAATAGCACCTATCTCCAGGGCTGTTGTGAGGAAAAGCTAAGCTAATCATTCATTGTAAAGCCCATAACACAGTGCCTGACACATGGCAAGCCTTATATAGATGTTGGCTTACTTCTTATTATTGACATATGTGATTAGGGGCAGGGTGATTAGGTACCCTGAACTCTGTTGGGACCCAGAGGGCTAATCTGGGGCTCCCTGAGTAGGAGCCATCAATGGAGGGAGGCAGAGGGGGTTCTTGTCCTCTCTAGGCCCTACCCTTCCCACACCTTGGCACATCTCTTCTTATTAGAATGGGAAACTCTCTAAGAACAAGAGGAAGAAGATGAGGCGCAAGCAGAAACGGCAGAAACAGCTCCTGGAGGAGCGCCTTCGGGACCTTCAGCGCCTGGAGGACCTGGAGGGGGAGAGGGGTCTGGAGGGCCTGCTGGCTCCACTGCCCCAGCCCCCTGACACTGACTCAGATGAAGCTTTGGGGGCCACATGTGAGTGGGGCTTCCTCTGCTTCAGGGAGGGAGGGAGAGGGGCCTGCCTCCCCTAGCTCCTGTCCCGAATCACACCTAGCCTTTATCCAGCATCTCTAGGGGAGATCTGCTGGGAAGTACGAAGGCTCATCCTGTCTCTCACAGATGCCAACTCACAGCTGGGCGACAGCAATGGGACCACCCTGGCTGAGGCCTCGGGGGGCAGCCTGGCGTGCAGCCCCCAGAGCCTGACCTCCTCTTCAGGCTGTCACCCCTGGGGAGGCGGAGGGGTCTCCCCAGCCTCCTCCTCACCGCCTCGGGGACAGCGCACAGGCAACAGAGGCTTCAGCCCAGACTCCCAGACCTCTGGATTTTCGGGGTCCCTCTTCTCGCCGACCTCAGGCTCCACCCTGTCGGGCTTCTCCAACCGTCAAGAGAAGGGGGGACTTTTCTCCCTCAGCAACAGTAAGTAAGGGGCCCTGGCTGCATTGGCCAAGGAGGCACCACCAGTGTGGAGACCCTTCAGCTCCCTCTCCTGCCTCCCCCCCTCAGGAACATTAAATGCCACAGACTTCCTGGTGAACCCCCTGGAACCCCAGAACGCAGACAAAATCAAGATTAAAATTGCTGATCTCGGCAACGCCTGCTGGGTGGTATGTACAGTGTTGGGGAGGCAGGGGATGGCCCCACTGCACTTCCCTCTGACCTACAGAGTTGTGGTTAGGCAGTCACAGCTATGCTGTCCCCTAGGTCACATGGGAAATGGATCATGCATGTGCTCCTGGGGGAGTCTTGGCCTCCTAACTTTTCTTAGCCTTGGCCTGGAAGTTATGAGTCCTGACAGGAATGTGATCTTGGGGCTTTGCTGTATGATCCCAACCAAGGGCTCCCCTAAACCTAGGTCACAGAGGCAGCTGGGTATCTTAGTGGATAGAGTCAGCCCAGAGACAGGAGGTCCTTGGTTCAAATCTGACCTCAGACACTTCCTAGCTGAGTGACCCTGGGCAAGTCATTTCACCCCCATTGCCCAGCTTTTACCATTCTTCTGTCCTGGAACCAATACACATAGAATTGATTCTAAGATGGAAAGGAAGGGGTTAAAAATAAAATAAAAAATAGCGAGGCCAAGGGGTATGTAGGTGGCTCAGTGGATTAGAGCCAGGCCTGGAGACAGGAGATCCTGGGTTCAAATGTGACCTCAGACACTTCCTAGCTCAACTCCAACTGCCTTGCCCTTGCTACTCTCTGTCTTAGGGCTGACACTGAGAAGGTAAGGGTTTAGAAGACCAACAAAGGTGGGGTCAAACACCAAAGTCCAGAACGCCAGGCTCCTTAGATTGCAGGCTGTGGATGGGCCAGTCTGGGATGCTCAGGTCTCTTCGCTTTCTCTTTTAAGTATTTTGGTAACGAGTTCAACAGGACTAGTTTCCTTTGCAATGCTATCGATGCACTTGAAAGTCTTATTCTAGGAAGGGTCTGTGGCCCCAAAGGGGGTCAAAGACTCCCAGTGTGGATGGAGCATTCTCAAGGGGAGGGGGCGGCTAGATTCCCCCCCCACACACACACACCCTATAGAACATCTTCTCAGGGGCCGAAATCCTGAGGCCTTGCAGGCCTGCTCGGCTGGGGGTGGGCCAGAAAGGTCAGTGCCAGTAGCCCAAGTCTTCTGTCTCGGCCAGCCAGCTCTGGAAACCTCCTTCCCTTCCTTTCCCACAGCACAAGCACTTTACTGAGGACATTCAGACCCGACAGTACCGGGCAATCGAGGTGCTCATCGGGGCTGAATACGGCCCGTCGGCAGACATCTGGAGCACGGCCTGCATGGTAGGACCCACCCCCACGTGTCCGGGTGGACGGCTGCCCACCTCTTAGGCCTGGAGTGCCAGCTCAGCTGCTGTTCCTTTTATCCCATCCCAGGCTTTTGAGCTGGCCACAGGGGACTATCTGTTTGAGCCCCACTCCGGGGAATCCTATACTCGAGATGAAGGTGGGTGAGGTGCACAGACAGGGATGCGGGACTCACCTACCACCTGGGGGACAACAAAAAGGATTTGGGACTATGGGAGGGAGAGGGGCAGCTAGGTGGCTCTGTGGACTGAGAGCCAGGCCTGAGATGGAGGGTCCTGGGTTCAAATCTGCCTCCAACAGGCAGGTCCTAGCTGTGGGACCACCCCAATTGCCTAGTTTTTACCAAGACAGAAAGGCTTTCAAATATTTTTAAGTTCTAAGAATTGACACCAAGTTATTTCCAAAAAGGTAATTCATTTTTGTAATTAAAAAAAAAAAAAGAATTGATACTAAGGCAGAAGGTAAGGGTTGGTTTTTTTTTTGTTTGTTTTTTAAGTGGGGAGGGGCCTAGGCAGCTCAGTGGCTCAAACTGGGCTCCAGACACCTCAGACACTCCCAGGCCGGGTGCCCCTGGCCAAGTCACTCAGTCCCAGTTGCCTAGCCCTTCCTGCTCTTCTGCCTTGGAACTGATGGTATTCATTCTAAGACAGAAGACAAGTGGGAAGGAGAGAGCACTTATTGCAGCTTGGGCCTCCCTCACAGATCACATTGCCCACATCGTGGAACTCCTCGGAGACATCCCACCAGCTTTTGCCCTCTCTGGCCGCTATTCACGAGAATACTTCACTAGACGAGGTACTGACCAGACCACAAGGGCCTCTGGGAAGCCAGAGGGAATGAGAAAGTGGGTGGAATCCAAGGTCCACCTTCTAGCCAGGTAGTGCCCAGGGCGCAAGGCCAGGTTTTTCCCTTTTAGCCCAGAAAGGCCGGTTCCCTTCTGGGAGCTCCCATTTCCCCGTGGGTGACTCCTTTCTGCTCAGAGGTAGTACTGGGCTGTGCACTAACTGCACCAAGGATGTCTGGACTCAAATGCTGAGCACCGTTCCCTGGGCTGGCTTTGCCAGAGACACCACATCTGGAAGGACCAGTGGGACGTAAAGGAAGGCAGGGAGGAGTCGGCTGTCGGGTCAAGGAGTGAGGGAGCCCTGTCAGAGAAGTCAGAGCCAAAGCCGAGGGGTCTCCGTTGGCCTGGGAGTAGAAAGAGGCTAAGTGATTTCTGTCTCCTAGGGGAGCTTCGTCACATTAAGAATCTCAAGCACTGGGGGCTGTATGAAGTACTCATGGAGAAGTACGAGTGGTCCCTGGAACAGGCAACCCAATTCACAGACTTCCTGCTGCCCATGATGGAGTACATCCCCGAGAGGCGGGCCACCGCTGCTCAATGCCTCCAGCACCCCTGGCTTAATTCCTAAGCTCCAGGCTCTCCTGTTCTCCCTGCTCTAGTTTGCTGTGGTAGAGGGTGGCCTGCTTTTTTAATGTGCCTTGGTACTGTGCCAGACAGGGGAGGAGGCTGGCTCTTAAGTGTCTTTGGCCCATCCTGAAGCACCAGGCCTGCACAGTTGGAGCCTGTGCTGCTGGGGAAGGCTTCCAAAGCTAACCTGCCCCGCCCCCCCCTCGTCTCCCAGAACCTTGGTGCATCCTCCCTTCAGGCCCATAACTAGTGTGCAAGGTTGTGCTGGGCTGTTTAGCCAGCAGCGTTTCTGGAGAAGGATTTAGTTGTTTTCCAACCTGTTTTGCAGTCTTTCCCTCTGTTCTGATCCCAACTTTTTGCTCAGGTTAAAAACAAACAAAAAAAACAAAAAAACAATAAAATCATTTTTCTTATTGAGTATCGTGCTTGGTGTCCTATCACTGGGTTTGCCTAGAGTCTGCCGGGGTCCAGGGAAGGGCGGAGAAGGAAGGAGAGAAGCTGGCTACCTCGTGGGGAGGCAGAGACCTGTCATCTCACACTCACTGGCCATTTACGAAAACACCCAGGCAAGATGGAGGAGGATACAGCTGTTTATTTCAGATGCTATGAAGCAATGGGAATGGGAAGCACATTTGGGATGAGGAAGGAGGTAATCTATGTCCAGACTCAATTTCCTGTCTGGCAAACGGTTATTGGGGGGCCAATAAATAGGAGCACAACTGGAGGGGTGAGGAGGGGGAGCTTCTCCTTGCAGGCAGGTAGGTGTCCAAGAGCTAGATGTCCATGGCCTGTCCATTGATGACTCTGATGTGGCGGATGATGTCCTGGATAGCTTCTGAGGTGGTGCCTTGGCCCCCGATGTCTGGGGTGTGCATCTAGGAAGAGAACCCCAAATGGGCAACTGACAGGGTCCCGGTCCCTCCCCTGCCACCAGTGAGACAAGAGGCCCAAAGCGCTGAGTTGCCTTCAGAGCTAAGGCAGTCTGTACAGAAAACATGGAAACAGCTGGGCTTCAGAGTGCCAAACCACCAAGAAAACCATACCAACACCTGGCACAAGGACGGAGTTGGGATTGGAGCTACAGTTCTCAGATTCAAACCCACAGATTTGCTACTTTAACTAAAGTTGAAGACAAAACATGGAGGGCAAGAGGTAGCTTCAAAAGTTCTGTTCTGTAACCAGAGCCTTATTGGTCCCCCACCCCACCAAGAGGTCTCGAGAGCCTCACATTTTCATTGTCCATTGATGCCAGGACAGCCTTCCGGATTGAGCTGGCGTAGGAGTGGAGCCTGCGACAAATGAGATGGGGGACAGAGAGAGCTCAGGTCTCTGGCAGGTCCTCGGGCACAGGATAGAGGGGAGACAGAGACCCTGAATGCCCCACCCCGTCCCACCCTTTGCCCAAAACAAGAAGGTCCAAGAATGAGGCCCACTTACTTTAGATGGTCCAGCATCATGCAGCTGGCCAGCAGGGTGGCCGTAGGGTTAGCGATGTTCTTATTGGCAATGCTTTTACCTGTGTTCCGGGTCGCCTGGAAGAAGATGGGGGGAGGAGGGGGGGGGCAGGGGTGTGAAGGGAACAATTCCAGCTACTTCTCTCCACCCCTTCCCAATTCAATCCTAGCCACTCACCGTCTCAAAGACTGCATATACATGCCCATAATTTGCCCCAGCCACAAGGCCCGGGCCCCCGACTAGGCCAGCACAGACATTGTTGACAATGTTGCCATAAAGATTGGGCATCACCATGACATCAAACTGCTGGGGCCGAGATACCAGCTGTGGAAAGAGCTTGGGTCAGAGAGACTACACATGCCCAGTACCCAATGTACAGAAGAACCCTGGGGCCAAGCACACAAGTCTTGCTGGACTTCCTAAGGGACTGCACAGGGAAAACAACATCAAGGGACAACAGCAAGCAGAGGTGGGGGCATATGGAAATCAAGAAAGCTCAATTCTCCCTTCCCCACCCCCAGGACCATGGTGACTAAAATATAGCACTGGCAGGGTGGCTTGGTGCCTCAGTGGATAGAGAGCCAGGCCTAAAGAGGAGATGGCAAGTTCTGGGTTCTGGCCTCAGGCACCTCCTATCTGGGTGATCCTGGGCAAGTCATTTAACCCCCAGTACTTAGTCCTTACCACTCTTCTGACTTGGAACCAATACTTGTTTCAATTTTAAGACCAAGGTATGGGTTTAAAAAATAAATTCAAATATAGCACTAGTCTAAAAAACAAAACCCAAATGTCAAAGGGCCCCCACCCAAATGAATCATGGTTTAGTTGGGAAAAGCAGGTTCAGACTACTGCCCTTCAAACTTATCTAAGCTCAGCTGAGGGGCTTCCTCAAAGCCACCCAGGTAGCAAGTGGCAGAGTTGGGCCTAACCCTGAACAGCCGTCCAGCATGCTTTGGGCTCCAGCAGCCTCCCCTACAGAACCAAGGAGTTGGTCTAACATCCCTATGGTCTCTTCCAGTTCTGCCTTCTAAGGGCCAGGATTTATCTGCTTTGGCAGAATTACTGGCTTTTTCCCCCGGCACAGTGCTGAGGCATTAAGTTTATATATCTCTACATCCGGAGGTGGGAAAGGAGGCAGCAGTTAAGCTGAGGCTAGCTGGGTGGGCTGGGCTCTGGTACCTGCATCGTGGTGTTGTCCACAATCATACTCTCAAAAGTGATGTTTGGATAACCTGAAGCAACCTCCTTACAGCACTGGAGGAAGAGGCCATCTCCCAATTTCCTATGAGAGAGGCAGAAAGCTTGGTGGATCACAAAAACAAGAACATTTGGTGAAGTGGTATAGAGTGATAAAAGCACACAGGATGGGAACAGGAGACCTGGATTCTAGTCCTGGTTCTGCAACCAGCTTGCTGTGTGACCTTGGGCAATCCCTTTCCCTCTGGGACTCAAGTTTCCCCATCTGTAAAATGAGGATGTTGGACTAGATCTTTCAGTGGGTTCTATGATCAGGGGAAAGGAGATGGAGAGATGGGGAGAAATAGCATGAAAGGAGTAATGGAGGAGAGGGGAGAGAGGTATAAATGAATCAGTTATCATCAACCTCCACCCCCACCCCAGTCCCACATCCCTACATGATATTGGCTTTGTGCACGGCGGTCACTTTCTTGCGCCCGGTTTCCTGGGCCAGCCGGAAAGCATACTCGGCAATGCGCAGGGACTTGGCCTTAGTAATGATCTTCAGGCTTTCCACCACACCTGAAACACTCTGTGGGGGTAAAAGGGTAGGGGTGGGTGATTATCTTTCCCTTAGGAAGTCTTCTGCTCCACACGGGGGTGGGGAGGGTGGGGGGCATCAACCTCATCTACTTCTTAGCTGATTTAAGGGCCTACAGAGCCTGGGTACTCACTCCCATGCTAGATGGAGAAGATGAAACTTCTGCATCAGAGGCTCAGTGAGTCTCAGCTCATTGCTTGGAGTAAGACTGGCTTTGTAAACTGACTTACTGGAATCGATTTCTCCATACCTACAAGCTGTGGCCTCACGGCACACTGATCCCTGGAGGCTGCCTCATTGGAATCTTCCTTAGAGAGCTGGTTTAGGGACTCAAGAAGGAAGCAGTCAGTTCCTTTCTGAGAACCCTGCATATACCTCCAAAAGGTTCATACTCTTCAAGCCCGATCTCCTCACACTCAAAGGACTAAGATCTATCCCCAACAAGGCCATTAATAATCACCTATTAGACTCTAAAAGCCCTCCTCAAAGAGGAGCATCCCCAATGTCCAAGGTCTGCTCTGAAAACTAACAATCATTGGGGCTATTGCAGTTCTAGTAGGTCTGTTAAAAGAAAAAAAGGGAAAAAACCACCACCACAACAAAGAAAATGGCTGCTGGGTCATGTGGGTTCCTTGTCTCTCTACCTGCCCCACGCCCACCAGCTGAGCCCTACCAAAACAGCCCAGAATGAAAGGTCAAGAGACATGGCTACTGGCTCTGCTCCTAATTCAATGGGCAGCTCCAGACAGGTGGCTTTCATAAGGATCCATCCCGCCGTTCACAAGAGACATACTGAAGGCCTATCTGGCTCTGAATCAGGCTCACATAGAGAATCTAGGGGCAGTCGGAAGGCCTAATGTCACAGTTTCATAAAAAGTGGTATGATCAGAATTGTTTTCCTCCCTATATGTAGACTCTTGAGATAGCATCAAGATTTACATTAATTGACAATTTGGGGACCACACTGTACGGACAATCAAGAGAAGATGAAAAAAAAATCAGGATCAGCAGAGCAGAGCGTGTCCAACGTGCACTGCCCAGCCCAGAATTTGGCCGAAGTCTACAAAGTGTCCCCATAAGGCTGTCCTTATACAGAATGTTCTTCTTTCAGGCCTTGAGGAAATTTAACTAGTTCACATGCTCTTTTGTGTAGGCGACTGACTTAAAAGAGAAACAAAATGTTGGCAAGGCCAAACTGGGACAGAAAGACATCTAAAAGAACACAGAAGATAGTGGGTGCATCACTACTACACCAAACATCAGGATGGTTCCTTCTGAGTTGCAAAAGCCCCAGATAAGGCTGAAAAGTCCTAGCCAGGGTCCCCCTTCAGCCTATCTTTGCAGCTTCAGACCCAATCTCGAGCCTGGAGGTATGTTCCACAGGGCTCCCACTCAGAAGTCATCTTTTTGCTATCTAAACCCACACTCCTAAATCCTAAATCCACACCGCTGCTGGAGGTCAGTGGTGTCGTGGGCAAGGTCCCTGGAGTTTGTATCTTTGGATACAGTGTTCTAACCTAGGTTTGGGAGGGTCTTTCCTTGAAAACTATTGTCCCTTCCATGCCCACTGGCTTTTAACAATGATGGAGCTAAGTGTGACTTAGTTGTGGAAGCCCAGTTTCTCAGGCAATAATTATCTGCTAGACCTCTTTCTCCTTTTGGTAAACAGTAAAAATGAGTTCTCTTGGGGGCAGTTAGGTGGCTCAGTGGATAGAGAGCCAGGTTTGGAGATGCAAGGCACTGGGTTCAAATATGACCTCAGACTTAGCTTAGCTTAGTGTGTGTGACCCTGGACAAGTCATAACCCCCATTGTCCAGCCCTTACTACTCTTCTGCCTTAGAACTAATATGTAGTGTTGATTCCAAGATGGAAAGTAAGGCCTTACCTTCCATCTTAGAATCAACACTGTTTACTAGTTCCAAGGCAGAAGAATGGTAAGGGTTAGGCAAGTCAAGTGACTTGCCCAGGGTCACACAGCTGGAACGTCTCTGAGTCCAGATTTGAACCTAGGATCTCCCATCTCTAGGCCTGGCTCTCAATCCACCGAGCCACCCAACTGCTCCAGGGTTTGTTTGTTGTTGTTGTTGTTTGAGTTCTCCTTTAAACATGAATTGATCATATTTCGGCTTGTTTGGCAGGTTTAACTTCTTTTGTAGAGAAGAATCTGTGAGTCTCTGGTTTCAATCTGCCAAGCCTAAAAGATGCCAAGCTTACCAGACTTTGGGAATACTGTGAAAGCAGTACATACCCATGGAAGGAGGGTCTCTCTGTGTGTATCTCTTTCTCTACAGTTCTGATAAAGAAGATGAACTTACAGAACTGGAGAAGAAAGGAGACTCTCACTAGTTATGCCTCCTGGGATGGTTGGGGTTGGGGTTGAGATGATCACTAAGGTCCACTAATATTCTATGACTGTCTGTAGAGAACTCATTAAAGACTTCACTTATCACCTGGCTGGATTCTAAATGGAGGAGTCATTTCCCAAAACCTAGCAGGAGCTCCCAAGATCAGAAACCAGGTTTCCATCAGTACAGCTGAGGCTAGATCCAGTGACAAACTGGACTAGCTAGGAATGGAAGGGATGGGGGAAGAGGTCTCACCTCATGTTCCAGGCTGCTATACTCTCCCTCTGTGTTCTCCCTCACGATGAGGATGTCTATGTCTTTGTGGCGAGTCACCACCCCTGGCAGACTCTTACAGTGGATGACATTGGCATAGAGGTCTAAGCTGGTGCTAGAGATAAAGGGAGAGGAAAGAGAGAGTCCATATATCTGGCAGGAAGCCACCAACATTTCCCCCATGCCCTTTGTCATGACGGTGGTGGCTCTTACCGAAGAATGTTGTTACGGGATTTATAGGATGGTGGCAGATTATGGTTGGTTTCAATATTTCCTGGGGAATACAAGCAAGAGAGTGGACTTGGGGTAAAGGTCACCAGAGCAAGAAGCCACCAATGGAACCAAATGCTACTTTTTTTTATTTTTCCGGTTTCCATGATTCACCAAATGCTACTTCTACTAAACTACTTCCTGAAGGTTAGAGGTCTAGCTTTGAAATTTCTCTCTTTCTCTTCTCAAAGTGGGGGGAAAAGAAATGCTCCTGCACCAAGTAACTGCTGAAGAAGGGTGAGTTCTAAACTATCTGGGCACTGACTGCTTTCTTTAAGGGCATTTTCTTCCCAGGTAGCTCCAGGTCCTGTTTGGCTTTGAAGAGGGCTAGGGTATTGCTTCCAGGGGCCTAGGGAACCAGGATCCCTATACTCCCTATAGGCAGGGATTATGAGGTAGAGTTTCCCCAGATCAATGTAAATTCCTGTCACTTAGAGTAAAAAAAGGAAAGGAATAGAAGACAGGATGAGGCAGATTAGGCTTGACAACAGTTCTAGGACTTAGGGACTTTCTCTGACTACAAGCTCAGTATGAGTCAATGCATCCTGACTGCCAAGAAAATGAAGGAAATCCGAGGCTCTATTAATAGAAACATCTCGGCTCAAACAAGGAAGGTACGAGTCCCCTTGCTTTAAAGTTCAGAGGAAGGCAGAGCAGGGGAGGGCAGGCTCTGAAGCAGAGATTACACCAAGAGGAGTTGGAAGATATGGGGACATTCAGCCAATAGAAGGGAAGACCTAGGAGAAATACCAGCTCTGTCTTTCAATATTCAAAGGACTGGGACAGTGAGGTGGCTCAGTGGATTGAGAGCCAGGCCTAGAGATGGGAGCTCCTGGGTTCCAATCTGACCTCACACTCTTCCTAGGTGGGTGACCTAGTCACTCAATCCCCATTGCCTAACCTTTACTGATTTTCTGCCTTGGAACCAATACTAGAATGGATTCTAAGATGGAAGTTAAGGGTTAAAAATGTATATATGTTCAAAGAGTTGTCACATGTAAAAGGGAACAAGGTTGGCCCCAGTGGGCAGACTATAGACACAATCCAGATGTGTCCCTGATGGAATAGGTGGGGAGTTCCCCACCTTCAGAAAAATGCTACAGAGGTGATTCCTATACTCAATGGGAGATTCAAGAAAGCATCTCCCACATGCAGGGCCCTGGGCTCTGGATGTAATCTAACAATCCCCGACCTTAAGGAACTTCTTATCTCAAACAGATAACCAATAAGCTCCCTCCCAACTTGAGATTCTCAGCCTCCTTATCAGAGTCCTGGGAACGGAACCCAGGAGTCCTGCTGCCCGCCCCCCTAACTGTGCTATCCCCCTCCCAAGGGAAAGGGGTGGGGTTCACCTCCCCATTCTACCCCCCAAGCATATTCACACTCAAGGATGAGGCTTACCCTTCAAAGCTACACGATTTCGTCGGATGGCCATGATGGCATTGCGGATGTCTTCCTCATCAGCATTTGAGTTCACCTGGACCTCTTCAAAATCCACAGGCACACAGGCATGTCTGAGGTCAAGAAAGAGTGGCCAACACTAGCTGACTCCCCCAGCTCGACAAACTCCCCTTTCTCTAACCCAGAGACTCAACCCAATCCCCCATAGGAATTACCAGATAACCAGGAAGCCCACTGTCCAGGGCCATCAGTTTGGCCCTCTCTAACCTTCAAGGTTCTTCAAATTCCCCCCTGATCACTCTTTCTCTGCTTTAAAGTAGTTTGGGGCCCTCTGAAATCAAGGTCTTTCTGCTCCCATCAGGGTAAAGCAGAGGCTACACCCTGAACAATAGAGAAGGTGCTCAGAAGGCTTTGCAAAATGCCACTGCCCAGTACCTGCCTTGAAGCCATGTGTCAAGCAGAGTGAGCTAAGAAATATGGAAACAAAGCAAACTGACACCCCAACAGGTGCCTCCTGCTCTAACCATACTTGATTATGAAAAATCCCATTTTACTCAAAAGCAGGTTAATTGAGGGGGCTCAGGGAGAAGGAAGGGACAGAGATTGTTCAATCTTCACCAAAGGATTTCATACAGCCAGGTGGCTCAGTGGATAGAGAGCCAGGTCTGGAGATGGAAGGTCCTGGGTAAAAACCTGGCCTCAGACACTTCCTAGCTGTGGGACTATGGGCGAGTCACTTAACCCCCACTGTCTAGTCTTTACAGTTCTTCTGCCTTGGAACCAAAATTCAGTGTTGAATCTAAATCAGAAGGTATGGGTTTAAAAAAATAGAATCCTCTGTGCCTCAATTCCCTCATCTGTCAAATGTACCTTCATTATAGGGGCTGAGAACTCATCCTGTCTAAGCTACACATTTGACACACAGTGGAAATGAGCCTAAAGGAGAAGTGATGTCCAAGATGACAAGATGATGTCACAAGATGACAGACGGTCAGGCCGAGAAGCCAGCTCCTTGTATGGTTTGTTAGACCAATGTCCTTTCCCTTATATCCCAATGTCCTTAATGAGGAAGGTCTAAAGCACTCCCCAAACATGGAACTGCTACTCAATACCATCCCTACTGGATGCCAGGAGATCTTCGGGACAGCCAGCTTCTCAGAGCCCTGGGAATCTCAAGCCCCTAGATTGAGCTCTAGTCTCAACCACTCCCTGGGCCTTGGCTTAGCCATCTCCCCACCAACTTCGTTGGATCAGAGGGCCCTGCCAGCTCTACTGTAGTCCAAACTATGCAAAGTAGCAAAGCTCAATCTGAGCAGAGGACAGCAGGTAAAAGCACTGAGAAAAGGGATGGGGATGGGAAGGGGAAGAGGGTCAATCCCATACCTGAACACAGATTTGACATGTAGCATGAGCTCCGGCCCAATGCCATCGCCAGGAATCATGGTCACGGTGTGTCGGCCTCCATACTTGGCGGATGGAGGCTGTGGAAAGGAAGTCAAGGAGTTAAGGGAATACTTAGGGATGTCTGGCAGCCATTACCCCTTACCCTCTATCATTAGGAACCAGACCCTGACCTGGATTGGAAGAATGCAGAATCTATCCATTAGCAGATACGTGGGAATGGATGGTACAGAGGCTAGGGTAGAGACACCAGAATGGTTCTAGCCTTGGGCTTTGCTTTTAGGCCGAGGTTTCCCACCCCATCCACCCCAAGGGTTGAGAGTCCATCATCAGGGCACACCTAGACCATCTGTGCATATGCTGGCAACAGAACACCAGTTTTTGCCACCACCCTTCTGTTCCCATGGGAGAAGGCGGTGCCCTGCCCATTGAAGTGCCCACCACACTCCCCATAGGGGACAATTCTGAGCCAAGTTCTGCCTGGCCTCCCCTATCACTAAAGAGGAATAATGAGAGTGTGGAGAGAAGCCAGGCTGGGCACCTGGGGAAGGCAGAGAAAGGAGCTGATGGGAACTAGGGTGGGTAATGGCAGATATGACCCTATGCCTCCTCAAAACCCATCTCCAACCAAAAGCAGGAAAAACAATACTCACGATTGTTTGCTGCTAGTGCCCGGAACAGGAAAAACAAGGCCAAAAGATGGATGGTGTGAAAAGGGAAAAGACAAAATGGTAGAAGTTAGAGTGGTTGCCCTGCAAGGCCTAGCTGCTGCTGCTGACCACCTGGGGGGTGGGGATGGGGCTCATCAAGGCTGCTGCTCCCTGGCATAGGGCCTCCTCTCCTCCCCTCCCCATTCAACACTGGCTGGCCCTGCACAGCAGGGGGCAGGGCAAGGCAAGGGGAGGTAGGGCTCTTTGAGGGGCAGCCTGGGATAGATGAGAGGTGGGCCCGGGAGGGGGGCCCAGCCCCACTCTAAGTGGAAACCCTGGGAGGATTTGAGCCACCTCCTTGGAAGCCCCTGTCAAGCGTGCTGCGGGGGAGAAAAGGGAGGGCAAAGGGAGTGGGGGGGAGCAGGACCCCTGGAGGCTGTTGACAGCTCAGCGGGCACCCAGAAGGACTGAGGCAAAGAGAATTTGCACACACGCAAGACAGGCACTTACTGAGGAGAAGCCCCTCCAGCTGGCCTCCCGGGTACCTAAAACCTGGAAAACAAAAACCAGACCCAAGCTTCCATTACCCACCATGCCATGCCCTATTAGAGGAATTGAGGCTCAGGGGTGCCACCTAGCTGCCCACCTTTTTGGACCCAGTTACCCAAACATATTTAGGTAGTGTAAGTGTGCTGTGCCCTAGATGGGTACAAAGACCAATTTTGTTGGAAAGGAAAACATCAAGGCTTTATAAAGGGAGTCCCTACTGGGGGCCCAGACCTAGGATAACAGAGTAATAACAACTCTGGATTCCACAGCATTTTGAGGGTTACAAAGCCCCTTCTTTGCACACCAAGAAATAAACAGTCCAACTTATTCATCCCCATCTTACGGGTAAGAAAAGGAAAGCTCACAGAGGCTTGTCCAGCTAGCAGGTGGCAGGACTATGGTCGTTTCTTTCCTTTCTTTTCTAAAATAAATAGCCCTATGATAATACATGTATAACCCAGCTCCATGAGTGGGGGAGACAGTCTGGATCATATAACTTCAGAAAACATATGTGGAAATTTGTTATTACACGTAACTGGTAAAAATAAAATCTCTTAATAAAAAATAAAATAAATAGCCCCTTTTCATATCTGGGGTTAACTTTAAAAGGTGGAGCACACATAGATTATAAACTCCTTAGAGCCCCAGGGCTCCACTGCTTGAGGCTTTATTCCCCACCCCTACTCCACCTACCCCAAAAGGCTGGACACAAACTACACCAGTTCTGGATTGGTCCACCAGTGGCGAATGAAAGGGAACTGCTCATTTCAAGGATGTTGGGAAGGCAGAGTAGGGGGCAGGGCTGCCCAGTTCTCTGAGATCAGAATAGTCTACAACAGGGAAGATGCCTCTGCCCTGGCAGGTCAACCTACCACCTGTCTCCTGGTCTTCCCTTCATCCCCTCCTCCCATCCCTGTAATCAGAGATGGAGAGGATCTAAGGCCAGAATACCCATCAGGTCAGGTTCTCTCTTGGTTTTTGCAAAGGAAAATTTGCTGGCCTGGCCCTAACAAAGCCAATGAATTCTTTCCTGCCCGGGTTAGCCAAGTAAGCATTTACCTCCATCCTCCTTGAGTTTATTGGATCCCCAAGCCCAGTTCAAGAAACAAACAAAAAAATCAGGCCAAGATAAGCAAAGCCAATTAGAAGCAATTAGGAAGTTAATTGGAGAATAAATCACATGACAAGCTAAGACCCAAGAGAAAGGATTTGAGATCAGCTAAGCTCAAGGTAACTGTAAACACATGCCCTACAGTTGTCCAGTATCCCCTGGAGAATGACTCCCTCAGGATCTTGAGGCCTAGTGGCTCACCAAAAACAATCAGCAAGTTCTCCTCAGAGTTTGGGTCTGGTTCTGATCTACTCGTTCTCAATTCTCTATCTTACACACTCACCAATGAGGGGAAACAGCCAGACTTCAATTAGAGGTTGTGGCTTACCTTAGTTTACCCATTTATTCAAGAGAGTAAGAATGGCCAGGTTCTCCCCTTCCTCTGCTACATCTTACTAGGTGTGGCACTCAGAAGCCATTTAACACTTGCAACCTGCCTTTCTTGGGGTGTACATACATACCTCTATACTAGAAGCAAATCAGTAGGTATTATTTGATTCAAACAATTCTTTTATGTCTAGTCCCTGGAAGGCCCCTTGCTGGGGACACCAAGCTCCCAAAGAAACAAAACAGTCCTTGTCTTTGTAGAACTTAATGCTCAATGGTGACAGGGCACTTAATCATATACTGATCTGTATTGTTCACTGATGGCTGAAGTCCATCAAACCAAGGAACATTTCTGAAATGTGTTAGTCTCACTTCCCTAACAAAACGGTGAGCGTCCTTTGAATGGCCTCCAGCTGAGAGATTCTCTGGGTAAGGCCTTTAAGTAGAGCCAGCAAAGGCTTTATGTAAAAAATAACATTTTGGAGAGCATTCCAGTGGTTAGTGAAATCAGCTTTCCAATGAGGAAATAATGCAATGTCCAAAGAGGGAAATGGCCCAGTCAGGAGACTCTGAAGCCTTCCTAAGAAGCTGCTAGCCTGCTCTACAGAAAGGCTGGCTCAACCTCCAGGAATGGGAGTTCTCTCACATTAACAGAAATCCACAACCCTATAGCACACAGCCTAGGCCAACCCCAAACCTTGATCTGTCTCCCTGAAACATAGAAACAGTAATCCAAAACTACAAAGAAATTGTTTCTGGATCAGAAACTGCCCACCTCCTCCACCCACCCACTCCTCTAACCCTTAATCCATGGGGGAGCCGAGGTGCTGGATCTTCAGAAAGCCTGAGTACACAGGTAAATCACCCAGAAAAGAACATCTCAGAGCAAATTTAGTACTGCGAGACCAATGGAAGAATGGAATAGAGAAGTCTAGCCTTGAATTAAGGCTCTGACACCCTCTGAAAGTCAGTTTGCTCACCATTCCTCATAGGAACAATCAATGGGAGAAAAGTGCTTTGTGAACCCTAATGTAGTATGTGCACTAGCACACACAGATTATTATTATTATTATTATTGTTAACATCATCATCCCAGATGAGGGATTAACCCAAGGTGATGGGATATTCAAAAAGAAACTCTTCAAATCCATTACCCTCATTTTACAAATGAGGAAACTGAGGCAATACAGGTAAAATGACTTGCCCCAAATCAACAGGACTGAGATTTCAACTCACATCCTCCAACTTGAAACCCAGCTCACTCATCAACATTGCCTCCCCTGGAGTCCATGGCAATCAGTCTAATGAGCATTTATTATAGTAGGTGCTGGGGATACAAAGACAAAACCAAAGCAGCTCTGCCTTCAGTGAGCTCCCAGTCTTCAATGGGAGATAATACATATAAATCTGCACAAAAGAAAAATGGGATTGTGTGAAGATTGGGAGGAGGGGAGCAGCAGAGGAGATCAGGAAAGGCTTGTGCAAAGCTTTGAAAGCAGACATCTAAAATCACAGAATGTCAAAGCTATTTTAGAATTTTAGAAACCATTTATTATGAATGCCCCCTTTTTACAAAAGAGACTGAAATCAAGAAAGTTGCAGTCACAGAGCTGGGCCTCAGATCTCAAGCCTCTTCCCCATCTACTCCTCTCTCCCCTTCACCTCCATGCCTTCTCCAGCATCTGAATCAGCCACAGTGCTATTTGTGCCCCAAAATGTTGCTTACAGACATGTTCTAAAAATTAACTCTGTGTGTCAACAGGTTCTATTTGGAAAGCTTGCAACCGCAACCCCCTGCAGATCTTATGAAGACCCTAGTAAAATTGAATACTTTCATTTTCCCTGAATGAGTCCCTTTCCCAGACAGCAGCTGTCTCAAACAGCTTTTCCTGTCTCCTATGCCAGTCCTCATTCTCTTCCTCTCAGCCAAGGATATTTTTCCTCCTCCTTTATTGAGAAGACCAGGGGTCAAAGTCTGCTCATCTCAAAACTATGTCATTATATACATCCATATAATATAAAATTTTGATGTAGACTCTAAATGATCATCCCAGTAAACACATCAACAACATGGAAATAGGTTCTGATCAAGGACACATGTCCTTCCCAGCTACGGGAAGGGGTGGTGGGAGGGGAGGGAGGGAAAGAATATGATTCTTGTAACCAAGGAATAATGTTCTAAATTGACTAAATAAAATTTTAAAAAATAACATAAATGTTTCTCCTTCACTATAGTCCTTGATGGCAGTAGCCCTTCTGGCCTTTCCCCCATTGTTCTCCATCTCTCCCTTTTTTCCCCCAATCTCATTTGATTCTTCCAAGAACTCTATGAGTTAGAGCTGACATTCACAAAACGGTTTTCAGGTTTGCAAAGTCCCAATCTGATCTTATTCCTGCATGAGGCACCACAGGCATCATTATGCCATTTTAGAAATGAAGAAACTGAGGCAGTGCTTGCTGGGAGTGAGAGTGAGTCACATTCTTGCTTCTAGTTATATCTGCAATAGGATCCTCTTGCCCCTTCCTGGCTTTGCCTCAGTTTCTTGGCCCTGGTCTCCCCTAAGACTCCCTTCCATAGCCCTATTCCCTTAATATCCCACCACCACCATCCCAGGATATTCCATACTCAGTGTTGCCTGGTACTAGGTGCAGAAGATGCTATCTTGCTCATTTTCCTTTGAGGTCTCATGGGTTTATGCTGCCTCCCCAGTTATCTGGGCTGCTTCAGGGCAGAGCCTTTTATTCTGCTACCTAGGGCAGTACTGAGAAGAACAGCTGTTCTATTCATACTTCTTAAATGAATGTTGCAGTGATTTGTAATAATAAGAAGGACAATAATAGTAAGAGAACTTACATTTCTATAGCACTCTACAGTTTACAAGACGCTTTCTGTGAAATGCAGCTTCATAGTATCCTGAGAAGGAAATGCAACTAGTCTAAGTGTCTCACTGTACAGATGAGGGAACTGAGGCCCAGAGAGGTCACCAGTAACGTCCTAAGGTCAGGTAGAATCAAGCAGCAAAATGGGGAATGGCACTCAGGTTGTCTGACTCCAAAGCCAACATTCTGTTATCTCTTGCTTCTTGCAAGAGACTGATTAATGGGGACATTTTTGCTGTTTTAAAATAGTATGACATTCAGTCATTCTGTGAACCCAGTGGTTTCTTGAGCCTTTCTGACCAAGAAAAAGATGGCAGTTAAACTGATTCTTAGTCTGCACCTTCCACTTTCTTCTTCTTAGGCACCCTACCCTCCTCTGGAATCCTTAATCCTCCTCTAAAGCTAATTCAAACACCATTATGGTGCTCATTAAATGCTCTGCTTTTATTCCCTTCTCTCTGAAGTCTTTCCTAATGTCTCCCTCTGTTGGTAATCTTTAAAAAAAAAAAAAAACCTTCCCTTCTATCTTACAACCAACACTGTATTTGTTCTAAGGCAGAAGAGCAGTAAGGGCCAGACAATGGAAGTTAAGTGACTTGCCCAGCGTCACACAGCTAGGAGGTATGGCCTCTGCTCTCACCTCCCAAAGGCCCCTAGCTTTAAAGATGGCCATCGAGGTGCAGCCCTCACCACCTTAGTTACCATAGGAACCAAATCTTAGCTATACCCTGTAAGCCCAACATGGATGGTAATGTTCTTCAATGAATGTGGAATTCATTATTAGTTCTTTCTTCTCCCCATTCTACAACCCGATACTGTTTCTTCTTTCTTTTATCTTTTAAGAAATTAATTTGTTTGTAGGTAACATGAAAATTCCCATATTAAAAACAATAACAAAAGTCCTTACTTTCTGTCTTAGAATAGATGCTAAATATCGGTTCCAAGGCAGAAGAGCTGTAAAGGCTAGGCAATGAAAGTGAAGTGACTTGCCCAGGGTCAGACAACCCTGACTCCCTATCCACCTAGCTGCCCCTGGCCATGGGTGTGGATAATGGGCCTACCGAGGCTAAGAGAAGGCTGTGAACCCAGGAGTCCGGGATTTCTAGCTCTCAGCCTAGAGGCACTTAAGTGTTTCCTTTTGTTTACTGTCTCCAAGGCCGGCGCACTCTAGCTACGACTACGCTACACGGTGGCAGCTCGCGGGTCTTGGGCGGAACGGCAAATCCGTCTACTTCTGAAGCCCAAAGCCCGGGAGGCTAGGGGTCAAGCCCCTAGCGTACGCCCACCATCATCAAGGTGAAGTTCACGGATCCTTTGCACCTGCCATTCACATGCAGCCACGGCCAATGAGGCGCGCCAGCCGACTCCCTCGTCCTACCTTGGCCAATCAAAGCTGAGGTCTCCGGAGAATTCCCGCCCCCATTTCCGGATTCTAGACGAATGAGGCGCCCTCCCCTCTGCTTTCCCCCGCCCCAGGCGTTCGCCTCTCTTAAGGTCGTGGGGGTCGCGAGGAGGCGGCGGCCAATGTTTCTTTTCCTTGAGTCGGCATTTTCCCCCTCCCGCCGCTGGCCTCCGCTCTCACCTCCCAAGGACGACTAATGGCCCCTAGCTTTAAGATGGCCTTCGCGGTGCTGCTCGCAGCCGTTACCACCTTAGTCGCCATAGTTGAAAGTGAATCTCGGCGCGCCGACTCTCGCGAGCCGTGGGCCGCTATCGCGAGATTTGGAGAAGGGCGGAGTAAGAATGGGTTTCGAGCGTGGGATCGAAAAGCGGGGGAGGGGCATGTTAATGCGCATGCGCGCGGGTCGGACCACTTCCTTCCGCTTTCAGAGGGAGGAGGGCAGCTGCGGCCATTTTGCCTAAGCTCCGGTTTCGACCAGAGGAAAGAGGCCACGTCAGAGCTGCGCCACTGCAGCTGAGATCTCCTAATGGGCTGCCTGGCGGACGTGCAACTGATTGGCTCGAGGGAGCTGATTACGTACGACATCCGGTCAGACTTCCCCCGCTTAAATTGGCCAGCAGTGCTCTTCGCTTTCTCTCTCTCCCGCCGGCGCTGGGGGGAGGTAATGGCGGCCATCCTACCTTCGGCCCCGGCCGCCAGCCGCCGGACCCTGCTTCTGCTGCTGCTTTTTCTTGGCATCTCGGGTTGCTCAGGTAGCGGGCTGGGCAGGGAAGAAAGAGGTGCGACCTCCCTTTTCCTCGGGATCGGCAGGGGGGGGGGGGAAGGGAGCGTGCCTGAAGGGTCAGAAACGGCGGGGGGAGCGAGCAATCGGGCCTGCAAGGCTCCAATGTTTCATAGATATGCCTCCCCTCAGTAAGGACTGTACAACCTCTTAGTGCCACGTGACCGCAATTACTACCTCCCATGTTAGCGACGGATGTGGACTGGAGGGAGGCGGTGGACCGTAGTCTCGAGAACTTTTAGACCCCTCTCCTCACGAATTGTTCCCACGTGTGTTGTGCCTGAGTACCCGGCCTCCACCCATACATTGCTTTTCTGGGCCTCAGATTTCCCTATAAAATGAGAACGTTAGCCTAAATGGCCTCTGAGGTGCCTCTCCGATCAAATCGGCTCAGGGGTCCTCTATTTAACTTTTATACCTCCCCACTCTGAGCATAGTACCTGACTCTTCTCCCTCCTGAAGATCCTCCCTGGGCCCAGGTGTTTTCCCCTCCTCCCCTTAAAATGAGAGCTTCCGAGGTCACCTAGGCTTCTTCAGGGGGGCAGCTGGGTAGTTCAGTGGATTGAGAGCCAGGCCTAGAGATGGGAGGTCCTAGGTTCAAATCTGGCCTCAGACACTTCCCAGCTGTGTGAACCCTGGGCAAGTCCCTTGACCCCTATTGCCTAGCCCTTACCACTCTTCTGCCTTGGAGTCAATACATATTGACTCCAAGCCTGAAGGTAAGGGTTTAAAAAAAAAACAGTTATCATTCATTCTCCCCCAAATCCACCCTCCAGACCTGATTGCCCAGAAAGCTTCACTAGATACTAGTTGTTCCCAGAGTGTATTATGAGCCAGGACTCAGCCTAGCCCCCAAGGCCCAATAATCTGGTCTTGACTTGTTTGTTTCATGTTCTGGTAAAGTGCATGGCTTTGGATTTATGGAAAATCCATTCAAAACTGGGTTTCTCATAGTGTATTCCATGCCAAAGAAATTGACTACCCCCAACCATTGCCGGGCCTGAATCTGTAGGCTTTAGGCACTGAAGTGGGTAGGACAGGATGTTCAAGACCTGGTTGCTAATCAAGGCCTAACCTAAGTGATTCAGGAAACACTTCCCCATTTGGACTTTTGTGGGCTTCCCACAGGGTTGTGAATAGAATAGAAAATGGGGCTTCAGCGTGCATTCAATAATGACAATAACTTTTCTCTATTCCCCTCAAACAGCGGAGCCCTGCACTGAACCCATGATTACACCTTCCTACTATACCACATCTGATGCAGTCATTTCCACCGAGACTGTTTTCATCGTGGAAATCTCTTTGATGTGCAAGAATGGGGCACAGGTGAGAAAGGAACTTCTAGCAAACTTTTCTGGAATGGGGCAGCAGGAGCCCTTGATCCCTTAACTTTGACAAGAAGCTTTCTTTCACATGTACCTTTTTTTGTTACCCTTACCTTCTATCTAGATCTAAGGCAGAAGAATAGTGAAAGCTAGGCAATGAAGTAACTTAGCCAGGGTCACACAGCTAAGAAGTGTCTGAGGCCCACTCCTGAAGGATTTACAGGGATAGAAATGCAAAAGCAAAACATAGGGCATCACATGTATATATGGGTATGTGCTTGGAGATTTAGGATTTTTAAAAATCTGCTCTATAGTAAAAATGAGTAATATGGAAAATAGGTATCAAGTGACAACATTTGTACAACCCAGCGCTTGTTGGCTCTGGGAACAGGGAGGGAAAGAAAATGAGTCATGTAAACCTAGAAACCATATTCTTAAAAAAATAAAATGAAACAAGGGAAAAAAGGGTCTAAGGCCATATGAACACAGAACCTCCTATCTTTACCTAACTGTTGTTCTCTTCTTCCCTCTCCCCCTCCCCCCCACCTTTTTTTTTTTAATGGCTCAGACTCTAGTGTCGGGCAGTCTTCTGACAACTGTTGGATTTCTTCTTCAAATGTTTTTAAATACATAAAACCCCCCTGAGTTACCAAAAAAAATCTTTTTTTTTTCCCCATGGATCCCTGAACCCTTGCTGGACTCAAGGCAGATAGATCCTCTTAGCAAAATTAGCATTTAGTGAACCCCCACAGATAGCACACCCAAATCTATGGGATACCTTGGAGAATATCAAGGATCTTTTAGCCAAGCAAAATGTCATTCTAGCTGTAATTGAGGTTAAATTCAACCAGAGAGAGGTAGTATTCCTGCTAAGGTCCTGTGAGGGTTCTTCAGGGGTAAAGAAGTACTTCTTTCTATGTCAGAACCTGGAAAGCCAGGATTCTTAAGCTGGATTCTGGGAAAACTTAGGTGGCTTTTTGACATAACTCCTCGTTTTTACCATTCTCTGCCCAAAACTTAGCATTTCCTTCGACCATGAATATTAGATAACATTAAGAGAGACCAGATGCTTTACTAGACTGCCAAAGGAGTCGGCTATGAGCTTGATGGTTAGAATCCAGATTTGAGGTAGAGCTGAGTGGGACAGGGCAATGCATTATGACTTGAGAGTTGCCTTCCCCCGTCCTGCAAATGTTTCCAAGGTTCCTTTCCTAGCATGGTTTTGGATTTATGAATGTCCTTTTTCCGTGGACTTTTCATAGTGAATTCCATGCCAGAAAAATCGACCACCCTGAACCATTGCCAGACCTTTATTTATAAGTCTTGAGCACTGACATGGGTGGTACAGTGTACTTTTGACTGTCCTATAAATGTCTCTTCTCTACACACACACATCTCTGGCTTCCTCTCATCTTGCCTATCCCAATTGCTCCCCAGAATGTGGCCCTCTATGCTGATGTTAATGGAAAGCAGTTTCCGGTGACTCGAGGCCAGGATGTTGGACGATATCAGGTATTAGGGGAGTCTTTTTTCCTGCAAAGCTTGGGCTGTTAGAGGAAGAAGTTCAGAAACTGATAAGGAAGGATAAAGAAGACTGCAAGCGAGGGGGGGGGTGTCAAATGGATTGGAGGCAAGATTTTGGATAAGTTCTATCCTGCTGCAAACTTCTCAACTGCCTGCCAACAAAGGGGCTCGAAGTGGCAGCACAAGGTTGGGATGTTTCTATTTAGAGTTCTCATTCCCCATGATATCAGGTATCTTGGAGCCTGGAACATAAGAATGCCTATTCTGGAACCTATGAAGTCAAGTTTTTTGATGAAGAATCTTACAGTCTTCTAAGAAAGGTGAGTCTTAAGAAAAGCCTTGAAAGAAGGCTTGGGGAAGCTTGGGCAGATACCCACCCTTCGTGGAGTGGCATGGCCGCTAGGGGGCTCTAGTTGCACGTGGAATAAGATAAGGATTATCCAAGTACACGATGGAAGCATTGGGGGTAGGAATAAGCCATCTTGGTTGGGAGAGGCAACCTCTGACATTCAAAGAATGCCAATTACCTGTCTTTTTTTTTCCTTCCACATTCTAGACCTGGGGCATGCCAATAGCTGTTTGAGGTCTCTCCCAGAGACCCTGTCCAATCCATTTTGCCTCCTTTCCAGGGATGAATAAGGTGCTCAGCCCCTATACTGTCTCTCTATATACTCTAGGCCCAGAGAAGCAATGAGGATGTGTCAGCCATCAGCCCCTTGTTTATAGTCAGCGTGGACCACCGGGTGAGTGAGTGGGATAAGACAGGCCTCATTAGAAGCTTTCCTTTAGCAGGGTGGGGTTGAATTCTATTATTTGTCTCTCAAGTTAGTGAGATGAAAAGGCATTTTCACTTCTACCCCAAAGGGGGGGATGACTGATTCTTACTGCATAGCCCTGAATCCCCAACCAACCCACTCCTAGCTGGCTGCTTCCTTTTCTCTTTCAGGGTGCTTGGAATGGGCCTTGGGTCTCCACCGAGGTGTTGGCTGCAATGATTGGTATGGCAATCTATTATATGGCCTTCAGTGCCAAAAGCAACATTCAGTCCTGAACCAATCTCCTTCCAGATTTTTCTTCCTGCAAAATAAAAAGGTTTCACTGGCATTTCTTTAGTTGAAAACTTCATTTTGCATAGAAAATGACTTGGCCAGGCTTTGACAGGATAGAGTCTGCTACAAGAATGGCTGAAGTCTTTTGGTGTCCCTGGGTTGAACTTTCATTTTAACCCCAAAGATCTCCAAGCCCACTTTCCCCCTTCCACCTTTTGAGGCAGTTGAGTAGACCCTGGCAGCTGACCATAGAAGTTTCTCTGAGCCCAAGGTCAAAGCCATCATTTGGGAAAGTGGCTGGCTGTCCTTGGGTGGGCATTCATGACAGTCACTACTAGTCTTCCTGGTCTCCTTAAAGCAGCCTGTGATTGGCATACTTTTTGTTCTCTAGATATCTACCAGGGGTTAAATTGTGCCATCACCCTGTGATTCTGTCAGTACTGAGACTTAAAAGGACTTCTGCAGCTTTTTCAGCCTCCACAGTGATGTTCCATAGCGTGGAAGGGCTCTGGACACTTTAGCTGTCCTGGTCACTTCATTTTACAGAGTAGGAAAGCGAGCGACAGTGAAGTCAATAGTTTTGCTATCAGTGAACCTTAAAATATGGGGAGGGGGTCAGGTTTGGCTTTTTACTTGAGTTGACATCTGAAGACTTGGGTTCAAATGGTGGTCCCACTAATGACCACCTATGGGACCCCGAGGCTCTTCCTTTCAAGCATTTGAATTCAGGGCCATCTCTCTGTCTGGCTCTATCCACTGACCAGCTCCCCCCAATTACATTTTAGAAGGGAGGTCCTGGGTTCAAATGTGGCCTTGGACCCTTCCTAGCTGTGTGACCCTGGTCAAGTCACTTACCTCCATTGCCTAGCCCTTACCACTCTTCTGCCTGGGAACCAATGTACAGCATTGATTCTAAGATGGATAGTAAGTTTTTAAAAATATCAAAATTTTATACTTAACAGGGACTAGCCATTAGGCTAACCTCAATCCATATGTCATCTCCAATATAATGTAACTGAGAAGGGAGAGCAGTCTACTTTCCAATGCCTGTGACATGGAGGCTGAATTTGCCCCTACCATCACCAGAGCTGGGCTGTCATGTTCCACTCCCCAATCTTCTCTCCTAGGCTAAATGTCAGCAGTTCCTTCAACAAAACCTCTCGTGGACTCAAGGCCTGTGATCTGGCTTCTCTGGGTGCCCTGGGCTTCTCATTAGCCTTGCTTGCACTACCAGGCTGCCCACAGCTGAGTAGAATGTTGCCAGTTTGGTCTGACAGCAAAGCAGGGCATGCCATGTGGAGAGCTCCTGGGCCTGGGAAGTTCTGTCTCCGATTGGGCTCCTGCTCTTGGCCCACTGATACATTGAGTTGGCACCAAACACCCAGATGTCATTCACACAGAACCCTGTCCAACAGGCCACCCCTCCCCTGTCTGGCTTAGGAGTGAAGCCAATAATATTTAGGCCCTTATCCAAGTCATTGATAGGAAAATGGTGGATGTGGGGACAAGGGCAGGTTTGTGGGGCTTCACAAGGAAGTCACTAGGAACTTGCTCCAAATCCCTCCAGAAAGAATGGTACAAAATGGGTATCAAATAGCCACTTAAATCTGGGTAAACCATGAGGCCACAATTAGCAGGGCATCAGGAAAGTCTGGGGTGCCTTGCAGCACCCACACACACCTTCAACTTGTTTGAGCCCTCTGCAGCCAGTGTCAGAAGTAGAAGGGCCCCGGATCTCTGGGCCTCCTCCCTAAATTAGACCTACGACTGAGGACCTTGCTTCATCTGGGACTTCCTTTTCCCAAGCAAATACCCACTCCAATTCTCTTCCCCCCAGGGCCCAAACTGGTTTCACCCATCTGTCCCACCCACCATTTCACTTTCAATTTGCTTTTATTTTAAACCCTGAAGTACCAAGTGTAAGAGCAGTAAGGGCTCGGCCATGGGGCTGAAAGTGACTTGCTCAGGGTCACACAGGAAGTGTGAGGCCAGATTGGAACCCAGGAGCTCCCATCTCTTAAGCCTGGTTCACAATCTACTGAGCTATCTAGCTACCCCCAAGAATAGGGCTTTGAGTAGCAAGGCAGAGAGATTTGAATCCAGGATCTCTGGCTCTCCATCCACTGAGCACAGGGCACTTACTCCCAAGTCTGGCGCTCCTGGGCTTCCTCTGGGCACCCTACCCTTAGAGACCTTCGTCCTTCCCTCCCTTTCCCCGCCCCTTGGTTTTTTAGAGCCCTTTTGGCTCCCTCGAATGGACATTTGCATCTTAGAGGGTAGCCTTAAACCTGGGTGTGTTGGCGTCGCCTGCCCATTCTGGTTTGGTCTGGTTTTCTAGGCTGAAGAATGTGTTCATAGTACGGATGGGATTTACGAGTGTGTGTCCCCCTCTGTTGCTGGTGAAAACGTTTACCAGCCAGGGGGCAGCTGGGTGTGAAGGGTTAAAAAAAAATTACCAGCAGCCATTGCCCCATGGCTGCGCTGTCTTCACCTGGAGCCTGAGGGATCTCGGGAGTGGAGCACAAAAGGGTCCTGGCTCACCAGATGCTTCCCATCCATTCCCGCAGAACTCTCACGAGGTCCCTTGCAGGCTCGTGTGCAGCCTCTCCAGGGAGAGGCCCCTCGTGCTCTAGGGGATCTGATGCCGGGTCCTTTGGGGCTCCATGACGTTAGCAGCAAATAAGCCAGGCCCGTCTAGGAGAGTTTTCTTCTGTAGGAATGAGCTTGCCAATGATCCTTGAGCCAATGCTGAGCCTCAGGGTAATGCCCTCAAGACTGAGCCCCTGGGGTTCCCTTCTTTCCAGACCTCGCTCTCCTGGCCCGAGGGCAGGAGGAGCCCGCAGGCACCCAGACAAAAAAGCTTTAGGGAAGTCTTTGCCAATCATGGGGCCTTTCTCGCCACTAGTAATTGGAGAACAGATCTCCGCTTCCGCCCATTTCTCCATTTGCTGATGACGCCAACTTTGTCTATATATGGAGTGTCTAATGTTCGTTGACCCAGAAACTAGGCTTTTTTCCTTTTTTTAAGCCTGGCTTCGACTCACTCCTGAGTATTAGAACAGCACTGGAGAAAGCTCTGCTGTTCCTTGGAGCCCCAGTGATGATGGGTTGAAGCAAGCTTGGGAGGCAGAAGAACAAAGCAAGTCGCTCTGGGATTTGGAGCTTTGGTTCGCCCGCCTTCCTGTTTGCTCGCTGCTCCAAGGGCCTGGGGAGCAAGAATCAGAAGGAAGCACTAGGGTGGGCCAGGGCCAGGCCTAGCCCCCTAGGTGCTCTTCCAGGCTGCTCAATGCCTCTCCTCACTTCGAATTCATGGATTGGATGTTCAGGACTGGGACAGAAGGAGCTTCTGTTGCAAACACCTTCTGGTCTCCTTTACCTCCCCTCTATCCCGGTCTGCAGTTTTCTGCTCAGGCCCCTGGTCATTTGGTTGCGGAGGTGATATGTGATGGCTAATGTTTGTTGGCACAGGAACTAGGCTTTCTTTTTTTAAACTCTTACCTTGTCTTAGAATCAATGCTGAGTATGGATTCCAAGGCAGAAGAGTGGTAGGGGTGAGGCAATGGGAGTCAAGTGACTTATCTACAGTCACACAGTTAGGAAGCATCTGGGGACCGTTGAACCCAGGCAGTCCCACCTCCAGATCTGGTTCTCTATGCACCAAGTCACCTAGCTGCCCCCTTGACACTGAGCTCTTAAAGGGCAGGCTCTGTCTTGTATCTCATGTGTTTTGCACAGTGCCTTACAGACCTAGGAGGTCTTCAAAAGGCCAGTGCACCAGTAGCCACTACTGAAGATGGCACTGCCATTCATAGCCATACCCTAATTGGAAAATGGGGGGTGTCCCTTGGTTGGGGAATGGCTGAACACATTGTGGTATCTGATGGGGATGGAATACTATTGTGCTGTAAGGAAAGATAATCTGGAGGGATTCCATGTGAACTGGAACGACCTCCCTCCAGGGACTGATGCAGATAGAGAGGAGCAGAACCTGGAGAACACTACATAGATGGGAAGCCTTGGGGAACTCTCCAAGGTAATGGACTTTACTAGTAGTAGTGATATGATGCTCCAGGGCATTCCTGAAGAATTTCCTGGGAGAGAATGCTAAACACATTGAGAGAGAGAACTATGGGAGAAGAAACACAAGAGAAAAATGTATGGCTTATCACTTACCGCTTGTATATATGGGATGTGATTTGGGGTTTGGGCTTTAAAACTCACTCTGTAGCAAAAAGGAATACTATGGAAATAGGTTTCAAGTGACAGACAACATTTGTACAACCCAGTGGAATTGCTTGTTGGCTGGGGGGCGGGGAGGGGGGAGAACAAAAATTAAAAAAAAGAAGAGCACCCTGCCTAGAGCCCAATTTGAATCTTTGGGCTAGGAGCTTTGGTACCCCACGTGTGGGGATGTCTGGTCCAGGATGAGTGGTGAATGATGGTTCTGTCCCTTGTGTTAAGGAGGCACTTCAGGTAGAGTTTGCGGTGACAGACAGCAGAATGCCCCTCCATTCTGGCTCCTGAATCAAAAGCCACAGGATTCCAGCCCCTGGGGCACACATGCCTTATTTATTGCCAGAACTGTTTGTGTGGTGAGAATCAAGACTTTGGACTTTTCCCACCAATCCTGGCAAAGGTCAGCTTTGTGCCTCGGCACATCATTTCCAAGAGGTGCCTGGAGAGAAAGGCAGTTTGTACCAGGTCCCCAACTGTGGGAAGTGCTCAGGGCAGGGGTTCTTACCCTTTTGTGGGCCCTGGACCCCTTTGGCAGTCAAGTGAAGCCATGTGACTCCTCAAAGGCAGAGGATTCTAAGCAAGTCACACCAACGCTTCTGAGTGGGAGGAACACTGCCCGACTGTTCACTTAAAGCAATTTTTGTCTCTATGGCCTTAGTGCCTCCACCAGTGGCCTCTCCTACTCCCGGGGGGGGGGGGGGGGGGTCCCTTAGTGGTTTCCATTCTATAGTGGTGTGATTTCTGGCCGCTCCAAAATAAAACAGTGTGGAACGCTGCTTCCGCCAGGGCATCTTGTTCAGAAAGTGTGGCTTTCGATTCCCCCCTTGCCCCGCCCTGCAGCTCCTCCTTGCTCACTGCCCTTATACCCTCCAAACACAAATCACCAGACTGGAGCTCGAGTCAAAACACAGCTTGCTTTATTCTTAAGATGCAGGTGGTGCTGGAGGGTGTCCACAGAGGATGGGGTAGCCTCATGCTACCCATCGTAGAGCCTCAGAATTGAAAGGGACCTCAGAGGGCGGCTAGTCTAACATCCCACCGGCTGCAGGAAGCATCCCTGACTGGTGGTCATCCAGACTGCTTAACTAATGACCGAATGAGACTGCCCGGTCCAAGGTTGGGCATCATTGTTAGGAAGCCCTTCCTGCTGAACTGAAATCTGCCTTCCTAGAACTTTCCCCCACTAGTCCCACTTGGGCCCTCTGGGGACAAGCAGAATCCGTTGAATCCCTCTTCCATCTTCCAGCCCTTCCTTCCTCCCCTCCCTCCATCAAATCTTCTCCAGGTTAAACATCCCCAGTTCCTTCAGCTGGTTACCACATGACCCGATAGCGACTCCTCTTACCACCCTGCTCACCCTTTCCCTGGACACTTCCCACTTGTCCGTGTCTCTCCCCAACAGTAGTGTCCGCACTCTGCGTGGGGCTGACTAGGCAGGAGTACAGCGGGATTCTCACTTCCCTAGCTAGTCCTAGACACTGGCCTTAGACTAACGCAGCCTAGGAGCTCCACTGGCTGGTGGAGAAGGAAGCGCCCCTCACAGGGGAGACAGCAGCCATATTACACACGCGGGACCGCCTTCCGGTCCTCCTGTGATGCCCCCCACCCTATCCTGGGCCCCATACTTCAGCATCCCCCCTTTCCCGCTTCCCCCCTCCCCGGACCCCTCCCTCCCTCCCTGCCCTCCCAACCTTCTTCCCGGACAGACATCACTCTCAGCTCCTGGCCGGTGGCCTTAAGGAGCTGCTGGCCCCTGGGCAGGTTCACAAAACAGAAAAACAAATATTGGCAAGCACAGAAAATGAGAAAGACCACAAAATCAGGGTTGCTCTTGTCCCGGAATGAGAGGCTCCCGCTGGGCCCCGGCAGACCCAGCACAGTGGACAGTGAGCTGAGGGAGGCGCGACCCTCCACGGGGACTTTTGTGCTCGAAATCCAAGGTAAGGAAATGCTTTGTGCTCTGGAAAGTCTTCCTCCCTCCCTCCCTCCCCAACGTTTCCCATCGAGTTTCGCCGTCTCCTCACGCCCAACTGGATGGGGCGCGCGCGCGCGCGCGCGCGCGTCTGTGTCTAAGCCACATGCGCGAGCGCAGCAGGCCTGAAACTTTCTTTCAGGTCAACCTTGGGCGGGCGCGCGGAAAACTTGGACTTCTTCTGCACACAGAGACACAGGCGCGCGCGCGCGCGCTCTCTCTCACCGACCGAACACCAAACACCACAGCCCACAGCCCACACCCGCTCACGCCCCAGCCGAGTCTCCAGGGGAAAGGGAAAGTGACTCAGCGAGAGAAGGGCCTGGCCGGGAGGGAGGGCGCCTCACACAGTGGTGACAGACAGGAGAGGGTTGTAGACCCTCTTGCCGTCGGCCGAGCGGGTTCCGTGAGCCAGCATCTCCTGGATGGTGATCCAGTTGTCGAGGATCTTCTTGTTCCTCTTCTTCATGGTTTTGCGGTGGCTCAGCGCGATGATGTTGAGCTCGTGCTTGCTTTCGCTGTTCTGCTGCTCCCTCAGGCACTCGAGCCGGCTCTGCATCATGAATTCCCGCCGTTTCCGCTGCTCCCGGGCCCGGATCAGGTGCTGCTTCCGCTCTTCCTTGCTCCAGTAGCGGCCCATCTTCATCTCACTCACAGCGTCGTCGTCTGTGGTCATGCCGCTCCGCTCCTCGCGGATCTTCAGGGCCCGCGCCTTCAGGAGCCGGTCCCGAACGGGCCGTTTGGCCACGTAGCGGGTGCCGTCGCTGCGCACCTTCACCTTCCACTCCATCCGCGGCGCTTCGGCCCCTCCCACCTTGGGGCTGGCCAGCGAGTCCTTGCACATGGTGGCTAGACTCAGGGGTGTGTGGCCCAGTTCCTCCAGGCCGCGGGCGGGGCTCAGCTGCACACAGCTGTGGTAGCGCTCGCTGGCTTGGCCCTGCACCCGGTGGCGCCGAGAGAGGTAGGGGCTGCCTTCCGCTCCTGCCTGCTCCAGCACCCCGGCGCCAGTCTTGGGGCTGCGCCGGAGCCTGTCCTCAGCGTGCTGCCTCTGGCACACGTCGCTGTCGCGGGAGAGGGAGCGGAACTTGGCCGGGCTCCCGTCAGGGGGGCCGCCGGCCTTGTGGGGGCCGCACGTGCTCTGGTTGAGGTTTGAGTTCCCAGGGGCAGCCTTCTCGGCCCCTAAGCAGGCGGCCTTGAAGATGGTGTCGGTGACCCGCCGCAGGGGGCTCTCGAGCAGGGGCTCCATGAGCAGCGGGGTGCTGCGGCAGCTCTCGCCCGTGTTGTAGGCACTGGTGCTATCTTTGTCCGACTTCTCGGGCAGCTCGGTGATGTCGGAGAGTTCGTGCTTCTTGGGCTCGCTGGCCCCAAAGTCATAGAGGCTCTCCTCCTCCAGCAGCCAGGCCTTCATGCAGCGCTCCCGCAGCTGCTGCATCTTCTGGGCCCGCAGGATGTTCCGGCACTTGAACTCCAGGTGCCGGAGCTCCTCTTCCAGCATGGCCATCTCGTGCCCCAGGCTCTCGTTGCGGTTGACATCCAGGGAGCTGTTGCCTGCTCCCGCCCTGGGGAAGAAGAGCCCCAGCTGGTTGCCGTTCTCTAAGTGGCATTTGATTTCCAGCAGCTCCCGGTAGCGCTCATACTCCTCATCCGTGAGGCCCGGGACGTCCCCACCGCCTAACCCGGCTCCCTCGGCCAGAAGGGAGTCCATGCTGAAGTGGAAGTCTCGGCTCTGCAGGGCATCACCCTGGAGCCCAAACTTGCGCAGACTCCCTGGGGTGTTGGTTGTGCTCGGGGCCTCGTCTCCCAGCAGGTCATGTTCCGAGCTCTCTTCGTTCCGGGTGCTCTCATCGGTCCGGCCCACCCCACTGTCCAGCTCCTGGCTGTTGTTCAGCCCTGGGCCTGTGCTAGCTGCTCCCTTCCCATCTTCGGCTTCAAGCTGGGGACAAAGAGACAAGTTTGGGGTTCGGGTAGGCCTAGACACGGCACAGCTGGGGCTAAGCTAGGGGCTCAAATGTCAGCTGCTGGCCCCTCCCCGTCCTTCACTTCCTCTCCCGCTCAGCCCTTCCTTAAGGTGGGGCAGTACCTATCCTTCCCTCCTCCTATTCGTTCACCTGATGGCCAGAGGGGGATTTCAGCTTCTGGACAGCCAGCTCTCCCTCGTTCTCGGAGCCAAAGTCGTCTAGGAAGTCCTCTCGGTCGCTGTCTTTCCATCGCTTGGTCAGCTAGAGAGAGAAGCGGAGGAGGATTACGGCTATCTGTTGTGTGTCGCCCTAGCATGGATCCTGGCCCCCTCCACCAAGGCTGTCAGGCCCGGTGGGTAGCAGTACCTCAGTCTCAGGCCGAGCCACGAGCAGGGAAATGTTGGTATTCTCCTCCTGGGTCAGGATGGCTACCGCCTCCTCTCGGTTCTGGACGTCCATGCCATTTATCTTGGACAGGGCAAGGAGAGAGTTAGCTGGAGACAACAGCCAGCGAACTCTGGGCTCAGCTGGACTTTTAGGGGAGTCAGGAAGGTCCGAGGAGGGATGGCCTCTCCCTGTCTTGGTCCAAACCTGCCTAGTCGATAAACCCTGGCCTCGGTTCAGGTCTACTAATAAGGTATAAGCTAATATCAAAGATGTCCCAGGCCAGTTCATATGTGCTTGCGGATGGTGCTCCAAAGGAGAGGGAGAACTCTGGGGGCTAGGGCAGGCATGGAAGGCTTCCTGGGGTGGGGGCAGGGGGAACCTCGGCTGTTCCTCAGGGAGCCAGAGTCTAGCCTTTGCTTGGAAGTTGGAGGACTCCCGTGCATTCAGGAGGTGGTGAGAGGCACATCTCTGACATATAAGAAAAGGCTTATAAAAGGGAGATTTGGGAGCCAGACCGCCAAAAACTGTCTCTTGAGGCATGGGACTAGGGGAGGATGGAACGAGCTCCACATGGCTAGTCATTTCCAGGCCTAGATGGAGCTGGAAGTACTGGCTTAAGGTGTTTGCATTACTTCTCATAATAATGGGACCACTGAAGTTCTCTGATCAGTGTAGGGACAGAAGCCTTAAATCATGGATGCCTACAGTCCTAGCAAAGTCCCCAGGACATCTGAGCCCTTTTCACCATACTCATCTTCCACAAGACACGAAAAGTGGCACTTTGGAAGGCAGCAGGGGGAACTGACGCCCTTTGGCAGTTGTCAGGACAGGGCAGCCATTCTACTCAAGTCCCTAAAGGAGGACTCTGGCCAGGATGGAGAGAAACAGTCATCTCTCTCTACTAACCTTGACTCCCTTTGGCTCAAAAAACCACTCCAAGCATAGATACCCCTGCACAGAAGCTCCCTAGGGAGAACTGGATTCTCATGGCTGCTTCCCACCCCCAACCCTTAGCCTTTTCTGGAAGATTGTTTCACACATCAAAATAAGAAGGGAGCTAGCTGGGAGAGGGGGGGCTGACCAGGGGTTAGCGGCCCCAGGGGAGAGATAGGCACAATGCTCACCTGGATGATTCGGTCCCCTTCTCTGATCCGGCCATCTTTGGCTGCAATGCTGTTGGGATTTACCTATAGGAGTCATGCAAAGTGGGAATAGTGCTGGGTACTGCCGAAGAATCACAGAATGTTTCAGGCCCACTTTGCAGAGGAAGGGCATGGAGAGGCCCTCGGGACCCCTCGAGGCATTTTGGTGGCCTTTTCTACCCCTCCATAAGGTAAAGAATAGTCTCTGGGAAGCCCCTAGCCTTGTTCATTAGCAAGCAGCAGGGGAAGATGTGGCTGTCAGAGATGTTCCCTAAACTGGGAGATGATCAGAATTGGCAGGGTAAGAAGATGGTGTCTTCCAAACATACAGACACTTCCTCTGCCCCTTCCAGACCACTCTAATTGGCACCTATGACCCACCTGAAAGAGGCAGCTGCCCCAAGAGGGAAGCTTTTTATTCTCTCCTTCATGATTGGCCATGGCTGGGGTAATCTTTGCTGTAGGCTGCTTTCTCTGGCCTTGCCTCACTTTCCCACATCAGACAAATGAAAACCCTATTCAGTGATGTGAACTACAGAGCCTTTCTCATGTGAGCACATCACATGCTGAGATGGAGGGTGTAGGGCAGGATGGCTCAGCGGGAGGGCAAAGACAAGCTTCAAATTCAGCCTCTGTTCTCTCTCTCTCCCTCTCCCCCTTCCTTCCTCTCTCTCTCTGTCTCTCTCTCCCTCTGTGTGTCTCTCTCTGTTCCTCTCTGCCTCTGCCTCTCTCTGTCTCTCTCTCCCCACCCCCTTCCAGACCTCAGCTTCGTCCTCCTCTCTAAGGGTTGGCCTCCATGATCTCTAAAAACATCCTATGATGTCAGATGTAGGCTCCCATAATTCAGAGCAAAGGGATCAACCCTTCTTGGCATTAGAGGGATTGCTCTCTGAAAGGTCCAGAGATAGGGCAAGAGGAGAAACAAACAGGAGAGTGGGAGCCCAGGGTTAATTCCCACCCATTTCCCCTGAGGCTTCAAGCTTCCATGACCCGCTGTGGGAATGTTCGCTCTGAAGGTCCCTTTCGATCTCCGTCATTCTTCAGCTTCCTCAGAGAAACACCAAACTTTAGAGGGAGAAGAATCCTTGGAAAGCATCTTGTCCAATGATGTCCTCCTTGTAAAAAGGAGCAAATCAAAGTCCAGAGAGAAGGGACTAGTTCAGAGTGCCAGCCCTAAGTGCGGTCACAGCCATCCATGCTGCCAGTAGCGAACCAACAGAGTGGCACTGCCTCTCCCCCTCCAGATCAAGTCCTACCTCTCCGACGTAGATGCCCAGGTCCTCTTCATCATCTGTTCGGTAGCAAACCATCAAACCGAGCTTGTCCCGGTGGCTGGCTTTGTACAACTCCACCTCCTGCCATGCAGGGGGAGCAGGGAATGGAACAGAAAGCCCAGGGGAACTTGTGAGTCATTCGGCATGATGCACGGGGGGCAGAACAGTGCTCCCACCAAGCTATGCCATCCAAAACCATCCCCTGGACCCGGGGAACCCCTCACCTCCTCTCACATCATCTACACTGATGCTAGGGACAGTGTCTCTGTTTCTCAGGCGCTGAGATTTGTTTTCACTTCCCCTCAAAAAGTGTGATCTGTTTAACAAAAGCCCCTACTCGGAAACCCCAGGAGACACACAAGGAGACACACAAGACACCAGACATACAGGAAGACACGGACTCACCTACACAGAGCAAACATGGGAACCAAACCCATACCCTCCTTCCTTCATGCCCAAGATGAGCTATGGCCACAAGGAACAGGAGAAGCATGATGAAAGCCCCACCTGCTCTCAGGAGAGACCAAACTGACACTTCTTTGTACCTTCTGCCCTGGGTATCTTCTGCCTCCCAGGAAGCGATCAAACCTCTCATCACTCCCCAAACGGGGGACAGTTGGAAAGGCACCACCCCAAAAGTGACCACCGAGAATAGCTGCTATCCACCTAGCAGCCCCTCACCTGTCTCCCTCAAGCTCACCTCATACTCCAGCTCATCCACTCGGTCTGCCTCCTGCTGGCTGCCCTCCATGAACTCCGCTGGGTCATAATACTCATGGCCGATGGGGGGGCTGCCCAGGAGAAGGTGGGAGGGGTCAGGACAACCAACCATCCATCTATTTCCCCCCACTATTCTCCCCCCTCCCAACAGCTAGGCATATCTATCTCCCTACAAGTGAGTGACCCAGGGATCTGAAGTATGGATGGACTAAGCTAGTTGCCCTAGGCTCCAATGGACCATGAGGTACCCTTGAGAGTAAGCCTGCTGAATTCCATTCCTTTCAAGCCAAACTCATTCATGCAGAGGCCAGAAATGCTTTATGGAGTGTCTAAGGGTCCAGAAGGAAGACTAAGGATGCCCAGCACCCCACCCCACCCCATTCCACACAACTGCACCATCAGCCCAGAGGAAGACTGATCTGGCCATTCAGACCAAAGCTGTCACCACCAAGGCATAAGTCAGTGCCTCATTACCACCCCCACCCCATTCACTGGTACCATCCCATGCAGTGCCCCCAGGAGTTAACCAGGCCCAAGCAGATTCTCCAGGACCAGAGCAGGGATGATGATGTCCCCTCAGGTATTGCTTTCCAATCCCCAGGAAATGATTAGTGTCAGCAGCAGCCCTTCCTCCCTGCCTCCTACCTCTCTGATCGAAGAGAGGGGATCCTGGTAGCAAGCAGCTCCCCTGCAATCTGGCTGGAAGATCAGTGGTGTCAATGTACACACACATACACTCTCTCACCCTCTCTCTCTCTCTCTCTCTCCCCATCACCCCTGACTGGAAGGCCTCTTTCTTCCAGGGAGTAAGGCAGAGAAATGAAAGGAAGCAGGCAAGATATGAGAAGAGATCCAGAGAGGTGAGGGAAATAAGAGAGGAAGCAGGCAAGAGATGGGAAGAGATCCAGAGAGGTGAGGAAGCAGGCAAGAGATGGGAAGAGATCCAGAGAGGTGAGGGAAATAAGAGAGGAAGCAGGCAAGAGATGGGAAGAGATCCAGAGAGGTGAGGAAGCAGGCAAGATATGAGAAGAGATCCAGAGAGGTGAGGGAAATAAGAGAGGAAGCAGGCAAGAGATGGGAAGAGATCCAGAGAGGTGAGGAAGCAGGCAAGATATGAGAAGAGATCCAGAGAGGTGAGGGAAATAAGAGAGGAAGCAGGCAAGAGATGGGAAGAGATCCAGAGAGGTGAGGGAAATAAGAGAGGAAGCAGGCAAGAGATGGGAAGAGATCCAGAGAGGTGAGGAAGCAGGCAAGAGATGGGAAGAGATCCAGAGAGGTGAGGGAAATAAGAGAGGAAGCAGGCAAGAGATGGGAAGAGATCCAGAGAGGTGAGGAAGCAGGCAAGAGATGGGAAGAGATCCAGAGAGGTGAGGGAAATAAGAGAGGAAGCAGGCAAGAGATGGGAAGAGAAGAAGAAGGCAAGAGAATTCAAAGGTATGAAGTAGAAGGATGTGGAGAAGAAGAGAAAAGAACGAAAGATCAACTCATTCCCTCCTCACCACATCTATTAGCAAGGAATCATTTACAGCCAGTTCCAAGCCAGCAGAGGGGGGCTTGCCTCCCTTTGAGCTCTGCGAGGAGATGAAGGGAGGAAGGTCTGAGTTATAGCTTCCTAATCCCATCACCATCTGGTGAGAAGCCTGAGACAAGTGCCCCGGAGGCTTGATCCTGAATCCAAGCTAGACCTCCTGGGGGGCAGCCCCAGGACTGCCCCAGCCTAGCCCTTTCCCCTAAGGAAGATTTCCACAAGGAAGGAAAGCAGCTGATCCTGGGGGTACAAGAGGATAAGAAAAGGTAGCTTGGATATTCTGCCTCCAGAGCCCAGACAGGCTTGGATGTGGCCTTTGGCAAAAGGACCCAGATGCCCCCAGGTGCTGGTGCTGTGCCTGCTCTGGAGGCAGGGCCCGGAGCCCTCCTGGGGGCAACTCACAGCTCAGAAAGGACATACGGCTCCAGGATGACCATGGGTGGAGTGGGAGGGCGCAACTTGCCCAACGCCATGATATGCTCGAAGGTGATGTCAGTCTGAGTGCCACTGTCCACCAGCTGCAGGTCGTGACAGGAGCTGTCCCCCCGGAGTCGGGGGCTTCGTCTTAGCACCTGGATTACCAGGGGCTCCTTGGAAGAGCGCAGTGCTTCCAGGGTTTGCTCCTGAGACAGTTTGGAGAGCTCCTTCCCGTTCACCTGTGGGCAGAGACATGCCCACATCAACATCCCCAGACCATCTCCCCTTGGAAAGCAGGGCGAGGGGAACCCAGAAGTCAGAGGTAGGCTCAGCCTGGCAGGACACTCGTTGCCTGAGCTTATCAACCAGCAGCCCCAAATTGATCCATAGAAAGGGTGTCCATCCTCCATCCTATAACTTTTATTCTCATGCCCATTCTACTATCCTGCTCCTCATTTTCAAGCCACCTCAGGCAAGTCGAGGAGCCAGAGAGGGGCCTGGGGTGTGAGGGACAGGTCACCAGATTCTGCCACAAGAGACTTCTCTCCAAGCCAACAGGCCCGCAGTCCTTCTTTCTTGTCTACCAGTAGCCCCCAGAACATCCTTCACCTTCTTCACCTTTAGCCAGCATGGAGGGTTTGTAGGAAGGCCAAGACAGGTGTCATCTGGAATCTGTGAAATGCTTTAGAATCCATGGGCAAGAGCCTAGCGGCATCATCAGTACCCAGAGTATGTGAGAGGTACCTTGAGCTGGTTTGTCAAAATACCAAGGCTCGATGGGGGGGGGGGCAGGGAAGGGGGTTGGTAAGTGTGAGCCCCAACCATTTATGAAGCTTCCGCTAGGTCCCCAGTCCATGCATAGTGATGCGGCAACGGGGAAGGACTTCAGGAAAATGGGAATAAGTCCCTGCCCTCAGAGAGCTCACGATCTAGTTGGACAAGAACACAGAGCCAAGAGAGTCAACAACACAAGCTAGGTTATGACAAATTAATGCTGAAGGAGTTGAGGGGGCCTTGTGCTCTAGGCCTTGAAGAGCAGAGCAGCTCGAGATGGGGCAATCTCCCCCTCCTGGTGGAGAGGAGTGTGTTCTGTGGGGATGAAATATGACACAAGTCAAAGTCCCGGAGATCGGAATGAACTGGGGCTGGGGTAAGTGGAGAGGAGACCAGCCTGACCAGAGCAGAGCAGGGGCACATGGAAGACCAATAAGAGAAGAGGTCAGATTGGGAAGATCTACCATTTCTAGTCTTCACATCCAAGCCAATTGAACCCAAGCCATTCTTCAGCCAGCTCCTGTCTGTCTCCGAACCTTCTCCACCATATTTCCAAAACTCTTCCGAGGCCAAGGGGTTCATTTCCCCTTCCAGGCCTTACTGCCTCTAGCTTCCTTCTGACTCTCCTACCCTAAATTAGCTGCTCGGATGCCTCTTCTACTCTCTAAAGGAGACCCCAAGAATCCTGGGAAACAGAATGCTACCTAACCCCTCCATTGGGGATGCTCACATCCTATTTTAAGGCTCCTGCTTTTTGGTGCAACGAGGCCCACCTTATCTGTAAGGCTGCGCTAGGGACAGATGCTCAGCTGATACAATCAGTAAGGGGCTACAATGCATGGTTCTGGGGAAACATCGTTATTTCTTCACTCAAGTTTACCATCACGGGTTTCCACCTGGAGGAGGCCAAAGAGGCCATCCATCTAGCCCAATCAAGGATTTTAAGAGGAGACAAAGGAAAGCTTCCTACTTAAGAAGAGAAGGTGATTTGTCCATGGTCACACAGCAGAAGTGGGGTTTCAAGCCAGGGCCTCTGCCTCCAAAGCCAATGCTCTGTCCCCTGAGCTACACTGCCTCCAATGGAGGACTGGGACCCAGACAAATAATTCTCAGAATTTGAGAAGGGCAAAGGTGAAAATCAGTTATCCGGAAATCCCCAGGGATGGAGAAATGTGGCAAAATGTTGTCTCGAAATAGTTTTCCATGGAGGATGCCAGCAGTCAGACATCCCCTACCTATCATTTTATTTTTTTTAAACCCTCACCTTCCCTTTTGGAATCAATATGTGCATTGACTCGAAGGCAGAAGAGTGGTAAGGGCTAGGCAGTGGGGGTGAAGTGACTTGCCCAGGGTCACCCAGCTAGGAAGTGTCAGGTCAGATTGGAATCCAGGACCTCCCCTCTCTCATTCCACTGAGCCACCCAGTTGCTCCCCTACTTATCATTTTAGACAAGAGTCTACCATGTATTTTCTTTGATGGCTCTCCAAGAACATGAGCACTACCTCCCTCACCCTCCTTGTTGCCATACTGACAACATGGCTATTTCCAGGCTTCTCAAGTACAAGTGACACCCCTCTGGCCTTTGAACAGTGGGAAGTGCAGGTAGAACTAACTCAGCCTTCCGTTTGTGGCAAGTCACAGCAAATAAAGAAGCATCCTTAAGTTGTGGATGAAATGCACTTGTTCTTCGTGTTGCTACCTGGGTACCGTGGGCAAATGAGACAGCGTTTGGTCTCACATGGCTTCTCCCGGTATTTCCAAGTCCCTTTCTTGTTCAGAAGCTGCTGGCTTCCTGGGAGCAAACAAGGCCTGGAAGGTCTTCATCACCCTGTGGCATACAGCTCTTTCCCTCTCCTCCCAGCCTCACTGCGGTGCTGACTCACTTTGTCCGAAGACTGACTGCCCACTGGATTCCCAGTGAGGGTAAGAAGGGGGAGAATGGGAACAAAAGCCCAGGCTGGGACACTACTAAGGTTTCTTCAGTGCTGAAATCCATCCCGGTGGGAGGAGGCCGGGAAACCAGTTCCTCTAATCAGGAAATCAGGGGGTGGAACACTGGCTGGCTCAACCTCCCATCCCAAGGCTTCCATCTTTCATGGTGGCTCCATAGTGACAGGCTAATATGGCCTCGAGTCCAATGTGCCCCTTCCTTACTCAGCTGTACTAGTAAGGGTGCCAGTGTCAGAGGGAAGCTAGGTACATCGGGCCAGGCCAGTTGACTTTCTAAAACATTTTAAATGAATAATATGGACATATGTTTTGAGTGCTGATACATGCATAACCCAGTGGAATTGCTTGTCAAGTCTGGGAGGGGAGAGGGAAGAGTGTGGGGAGACAAGAAGAATCATATCATTTTTGAAAACTTTTGTGGAAATGTGTCATTGGAATAAAATAAAGATTATATTTTTAACCCCTCACCTTCTGTTTTAGACTCAATACTATGTATTGGTTCCAAGGCAGAAGAGCAGTAAGGGCTAGGCAAAGGGAGTTAAGTGACTTGTCCAAGGTCATACAGCTAGGAAGTGGTTGAGGTCAAGTTTGAACCCAAGGCCTCCTGTCTCTGGGCCTGGCTCTGCTACCCCATCCCATAGTCTTTTTTTTTTAACCCTCTTCTTCCATCTTAGTCAAATACTGTGTACTGGTGCCAAGGCAGAAGAGTGGTAAGGGCTAGGCAATGGGAGTGAAGTGACTTGCCCAGGGTCATCCAGCTAGTAAGTGTCTGAGGTCAGACTGGAACCCAGGACCTCCTGTCTCTAGGCTTGGCTCCCATGTTGCCTTTGATCTGAGCAGGCTTCTCTGCCTTCTGCCATGTCCAGTTCCCATAAATACTATGTGGGGGCATTCGGTAGTGTCTGTATGAAAGGTCACTTCATCTCACTAAATGTTTATAGGCTGTTTGGGGGTCGGAAATTGCTCTTAGGTAAAAAGCCATCACGTGCCAGTGTCTCCCGAGCATCTTCCACCATTTCCAATCAGTAGGATGAAGAAGAGGTCACGTGGCTCCGGGTAGGGGAGCAGCATGTGATGGCTCCTAAAGCACGCACACAGCATGCATGGGCGGCTGCTGCTGAGGGAGATGTGCTCACACCTGTGGTGTGCATGCACGGAAGGAACAGGGCTGGGGCTGGGGCTGGGCTCGCGGTGAATCGTTGGGAAGTCACGTGCGTACGTGTGCGCGCGTGCGCGCCTGCCCGCGCCCGCCCTTCCCATGCCTTCGCCGTTGGGACCTGTGGGCAGGGATCCTGGGTGACACGGGGATGCTCTACCGCCACTGTCTGTTCTCTATACGGCTGCACAGCAGCTGGGTTGCTATGGAAACTGAGCCCAGGCTGCGGAAAGGGAGCACGGGCTGGTTGGTAAAGGGGCGCCATGTCAGGATGTCGGCGAGTGGGGGGATGGGGTGGAGAGAGGCGCTGCTGTAGGGCGTGTGGGTGTGCAGATACAAAGCTGCCCAGGCTGGCTGCCTGACGGCCACGGAGATCAAAGCTGGAGCCTGGGACAGGTGACTCGGTCCCCACTTCCTAGTTCAGATTCCTTTAGCACCCCGCCCGTCGCCCCAGCTGCCCTCCTGCCCCCCGGCACGGGAGTCCCATGATAGCTTTCACTGTTTCTGAATGGCTGAACACCGCTAGCAGCTCTCGGCCTTCCTTCATTAGTATGCTGGGGGGCGGGGGGAGTGGGAGAGCACAGGAGCGAGTCCCAAAGTGATGAGGATTGACGATGGCACAAGATGATGGGAAAGGCTGGGGGATGGGAAGGAGAACAACCCATCCTCTCCTGAAGCTGCTTTTCCCCTGCCTCCAGCGCTGCCCTCCCCTCCCCGCTTTTTTAAACAACAAAAAAAATCCATTTACGAGTCTTTCTACAAAGACAAAGAAGCAAACGCGGCATGGGGGGAAGAAGAGAAGAAGACATGGCTACGCAAAAGGATGAACACAATGAAGGAAAAGGGGAGAGCCGCTTGAGGGCCCGGACAACAATGGCTTCTGGGGAATCCAGGATTAGGCGTTGGGCATAGGCAGGTTGGGAGTGGGCCCCGGGTAAAAAGCTGGAGGTGAATTAATCCCATTAGGCAAGAGAGCGCTCCTAAGGGCCTCAGGGGGCTGGAGGAGGAGCCACTAGCTCCTGGACTCGCTCCAGAAGGGAGACCCGCCCGGAGACCCTGGCCACCAGTTAAGGGCACGAGTCAGATGGGCAGGAGAGAAGAGTTGCATTGGGAAAACTTGTCATTACGTGTAATTGGTAAAAAACAATAAAATAGAATATGTGTGTGTGTCTCAGCTAAATGAAAGCTTGTTCTTCCCTCTCTCGGGATTCCTCTTCTTTCCAGTCTCCACTGCTCCTCTCTAGCAGCCTAGGCTCCTCTATGCCCCCCTCCCCCCCCAAACATGCCCCAGACTGTCTTACCTCTGCTTCACTCGGCACCTCCCTCTCTGCATCTATGAACACCCAACCCTGATGCTCCAGAGTGTCCCGGATGCCCACAGGTCCTTCTAGAAGAATACAGTCTGTCCTACTGCCACAACCCCCCCCCCCAAGAACAGTGTTTGACTAGACCGAGTAGGTTTCCAAAAAGGCAATGAGGGATCCCTCAGAGAGGGAAGCAATAAACATTAGTTGTCATAACCATCAATCGGGTCACCCCAAACCCCTTCTCAGCACAAGAGAACCATCCTTCTGTTGGGAGTGACGACCAATCTGGTTTGACACTGCCCTTGACCAACCAGGAGATGACACAATCACTGAAGCCCCAATAGTGAGCGATCTTGTCTCAAAGGTCCGGGTTTTATCTCCCATGAGCCCCCACCCCCATCCCCTCCATATTATCCTCTAGCCACCAAGCTTGCAGGAGAATAATCTGGGCCTCAATCCAAGCCAGCACATCTGGTTATCCAGGAACAGGTGGAAAAGAGCTGAAGATGAGAGATTGCAAAGGACAAGGGAATTTTCCCTTCTCTTCTCAATCCATCTTCTCCTTAGGAAAGTATGGGCAAAGTTCCAGGAGCTTCCAAGAAATTATGACAGTTGACTCCAAACTCTACACATTCCCCAACAGAGCTTTTATGAACCATGTTTTCTTCAGTCCCAAGTTTTTTCCAGGAATATATGGAGAAAAGAGGGACCGATCTTTGGGCCAATGGGTCTTTGCTTTCCTTGTTCCGGCTGACAGTACTTCTCTTTCCCTTCTGTTGGCCTTATTCTCTATGTACATTTTAGCCATCTCGATGTCTCTCACCTTGGTGGTCTGTCCCTCATTCTCTTCACCTCCCTCCTATTTCACCCTCTTCCATTCTCTCTTCTCCCTGACCCTCTCTGTCTCCTTCATTCTTTCCCTAGCCCCTTCTTCCACAATGATTCCTCTTCAAATCTAGGAGCCAGGCCTAGGTCTTTTTCTTCCTGCCTGGCCATTTCTCCTTTCCCTCCATTCCTAGCTCCCATCCTCTCACATTCACACACAGGTCTTATTGACAACTACCTGGAAACAGATCAAGTCTGCACCTGCCATGAAAGGGTGAAACACCAACACTATGAAAAAGGTATTACTGCTTGTGTTGGCCAATCTGGGATCTGGGAAGCAGATGAGAACCCAGACTTCCTTCCTTTGGGTCTAGCTGTTAGGGACTTTGGGGAATGGGATGCTATACATGCGGCCCCGGCATTGGTTTTGCTTGGCTGTTTTTCTTTGTTATGAGGGAGGCTCTATCAGGAAGCAACTGTGGTGTAAGAACAAAAGGCATCAATAAAACTTTTTTTTTTTCATTTACAGAGCCAGCCAGGGAGTTTGGAGAGAGGAATACAAGCAGAACAAGAGAGTGTCAACACAATGAATGAGAGTCAGAAGCAAGCCAATGAGAGACTGTCCTCATAAAAACAAAACACAAAATGAGATAAATACAAGAACACGTTGTGAGAAATCTGGGCACCCATCCACACGTGCGCACGCGTGTGTGGGCATACACACACGGAGAAGAACTAAGCTGAGGCTGACTCCTCTCTCCTCCCCACATCACAGCTAGCTCAGCTCTGCTCTTCACCTTCTCCCAGCTCTGTGGCTTGAGTGAGAGGACTTGGAGTTAAAAAAAACCCAGCCTTGTCACTTCCAAGCTGTGTGACTTTAGGCAAGTCACTGAGATTCTCTGAGTCTCAGCTAGAAAATGGGGCGTCTCCCTCATAAGGTTCCTGTGAAGTCATATGAGATAATGTATACTTTGTAAAGTGTGACAAATCTGAAATACTGTTGCTGTGGCTAAATCCATATCCACCCTGTAAGGCAAGCTTTGGGGACTCTCCTAGGTGAGCAGAGGAGGGAGTTCGAGCCTTGGACATTGAGAGCCCAGAATCGAGATGGGCAAGAAATCAGGGTGCCAGGGACTGATACTAAGCCCAGGAAGAAGCTCTGTACCGAGTGAGCCAGGGACTCCCAGAGAAGTACTGGTGCCAGCAGGCAGCCCGAGCTCTGAACGGGCCTGGTTAGCCTGGCCAGGCGGGGCCCTTGACTCCCCATTTCTTCCCACTTGGTTTTCATCTTTTTCTTCTTCATTCCTTTCTTTCGACTCTGGATCCTTTAGGTCCTATCCAGAAGGAAAAGGTTGAATAAGCATGTCTATAACACTCTCAACTGTGCGCCAGGCACTGTGCTAACAACCTTTTTTAACCTTCACCTTCTGTCTTAGAATAGATATCAGTTCCAAGGCAGAAGAGCGGCAAAGGCTAGGCAAAAGGCGCTAAGTGACCCGCCTGGGATCACACAGCTAGGAAATGTCACAGGCCAGATTTGAATCTAGGACCTTCATGTCTCCAGATCTGGCGCTCTATCCATGGTTAGCTGCCCTACTAAGTGTTTTTTTTTTTTAACCAAGAATTTCCTCTTCTCTCCCTCCATCCATCCACTGGACTTGTTATAGACTTCTCCCCTAATACAATCTCCAAAATGACACGAAGATACAGGCGCCTGTACGGCCAGTGTTACTACAATCCCGTTGAAGGCAGCAACTGCTACCAGGAGGCCTGCCTGATAAGGGCACTAGTCTCTCCTCTAACTTCAAGGCTTCCTGTAGGCATAGAAGTAGATAAAAAGTCAAAAAAGCCCAAAGGTCTAGCTGGCACTTGCAATAAATTGGGCCTGTAATATTTGGGGTGCAAATCGGATTTGACGGATGCAACCATTCTGGAAAGCGATTTGGTGATGAAAATGCCCATACCCTCTGACCTGGCTAGACATCTGCTCTTCAGTCATCTCCTGTCCAAGCTGTCCTGACCACTCCTTCCTTCCCTCCTTACAAACACTTTCGGATCCCCTTCATCCTTAAGAAAGCTGTCATTTAATCCTACCATTCCCGGGAGCTATATTCTTCCTCCCTTTCACAGGCACACTCCTAGAAAACGCCTCCATTTTCTCGCCTCACAGTAACTTCTCACTCTCTTGCAGGCTTCAGCAAATGATTTCTGCAATGACATCATCAATGATCTTTTTAAAAACAAGTACAAATTACAACCCTCATCTTCCATCTCAGAATCAACACTGAGTTCCGAGGCAAGGACTAGGCAATGAGGGTCAAGTGACTTGCCCAGAGCCAACACAGCTAGGAAGTGTTTGAGGCCACATTTGAACCCAGGACCTTCATGTCTTCAGGTCTGGCTCTCTGTCCAGTAAGCCCCTTGCTGCCCCCTCCAATTACCTTTTAAAAACATCTTACCCTTCTTGACCTCTCTGCTGCCTCTGACACACTCAGATGCTCCCTCTTCCTTGGGTTTTAATTATATGCTTCCTTCCTGGTTCTCCCATCACTCCAGGTATTCTGTATCCTTGGCTAGGTCATCATCCTTGCCTCACTCTCTACTCATGGATGCCTCCCATGATATTGCCTAGGTCTCCTTTTTATCTCTTTCTGTACACTTTTATTGACCTCAGCAGTTCCCATGTGTTCAACTATCTCTCCTGTGCAGATGACTCCAGTCTTACTGGGCGACCATCTAAAACAAAACTCATTATATTCCCCCCAAACCCTCCCTTTTCCAACCTTCCTCCATCCCTCCTCTGGGGTAGGCAAGTCAGCTTAGTTGAAGTAGCAAGAAACCCTGAGAGACAGGAGGCCACACATGCCCGGTAAGTGAAACCACACCCACCTCAAGCACCTGAAACCCTGATGAAGACACCCCAGGACCCTAAACTTAAGAAGCCCCAGAACAGACCCAGACTACCAGTCTCGCAGTCATCCTCCAAGGGAATAACTTCTGTGGAGATGGAGCTGGCCTCTTATTGGGCCCACTAAAGCATCAAGGCACCCCAAGAGACAAAAGGCAACTTCCGCCAAATTACCTCTTCAGAGACCCAGATGAAGACAGCCCAAGACCCTGAATCCAATTCTTGAGAATAGCAGTGGCCTCCAGTCCATTGGTCCTGCTCTGCAAACATCACTGAGAAGAGAAATCACTGTCGGGAAGGGTCCCACTTTCCTTGCTGCTGATCAACTGCCACAGAATGGCAAGTAGTCCCGAGAATCCTGAGAGCAGTAGTGTTCCCCTAGACCACCCATCCTGCTTCTAGCCCAGTGCCTTCAGCCATCGACCCCAGGAGATGGGACCTGGCAAGTGCTTCTATCAGGGGTACAGTCACCGCTGCTAAAAACCCAGAAAAGAAAGTTCTTGGCCCCTAAATCCTTAGCACTGTCAAAGGGCTCACCATGGGAACTGGGCATGATTTTAGCAGTGGAAATGACAGTAAAGAAAGAGCATTACCATCTACTTTGCTGCTTCCCCTGAGGACCATGGGACCTCTCCAACTGACTTCGAAAGTCAAATGGAGACCATCACCCCCACTTTAGAATAGACCTTCTTTTTTTCTATTTGTAGCCCCAGCACTAAGCACACATTTGACAAATGTTTTTTCCTTCCTTTCATTCATTCATTCTAGTCACTCAGATTTGCAATCTCAGACTCCTATTCTTCCTTCGCCCTTATTTTTCTCACCAATCAATCAGTCCCTAAGTCTTGATGATTCTATTTCCACACTGTATCCCATCCCCATCCCCTTCCCTCCACTCATACAGGCCTCCATGCCTGGATTACTGCAATGGGCTCCTAAGTGGCCTCCCTAACTAATCTCTCCAACTCCGTCTCTACTTAACTGCCGAACTATAGCACGTGTGAATGAACTCCCTACTCTTTTCCATTTTAGGAATTCTCTCACCTATTGCGAAGGTGAGAAATATACAGCTCGTTTCAAATATGAAGTCATGCAAAATAAAACTCCACTTAAGTCGTGCTTGGGGAGGGGCAGGGGGCAAGAAAAAAGAGAAGCAATATCCTTTGATTCGTCTGCCTATGTGGAGGGGTTATCATTTTACATCATGGGTCTTTTGGAGTTCTGTATTGATCAGAATGATTTAGTCTTTCATCATTTATTATTCTAACAATATTCTTCTAGTTCTGCTCACTTTACTTGGCATCAACCCATACCAGTCTTCCTAGGTTTCTCTGAAACCATCCTGCACAAAAATAATCCAGCACATTCATATACCATAACTTATGCAGCAATTCTCCCATTGATAAGCATTCCCTGAGTTTCCTTCTTTTCTTTTTCAAATCCCTTGCCTTCTGTCTTGGATTCAGTAGTGAGTATTGGTTCCAAGGCAGAAGAGTTGTAAAGGCTAAGCCCAGGGTCACCCAGCTAGGAAGTGTCTTAGGCTACATTTGAACCCAGGACTTCCTCTCTCCAGGCCTGATCCTCTATTCACTGTGCCACCTAGCTGTCCCCATCTCCTGAGTTTTGAATTCTTTTCTACCACAAAAAAAGAGTTGCTATATAACACAATGATCCAGAATAATTCTGAGGGGCTTATGATGAAGAATGCTCTTCACCTCCAGAGAAAAAACTGTTGGAGTTAGAATGCAGATGAAAGCATGCAATTTTTCACCTGTTTATTTGGGTTTATGTTTGGGGGCTTTAGTTTTATAAGATTATTTACAAAAATGAACAATATGGAAGTAAAAAAGAAAAAAGAACTGCTATAAATATTTCTGTCCATATGAGTCCTTTGCCTTTTTCTTTGATCTCTTTGGGATCTACCACTAGACCTAGTAGTGGTGTTGCTGAGCCTAGTTAACCAAATTGTTCTCCAGAATGGTTGGTCTTGTTCACAACTCCACCAGTGGTGCATTATTAGCGTATCTATTTTCCCACATCCCCTCCAGCATTTGTCATTCCTTTTTCTGTCATCTTAAGTCAATCTGGTGGTACTTCAGAGTTGATTTAATTTGCCTTTCTCTAATTATTAGTGGTTTAAGGCATTTTATCATATGACTATCAATTGGATTTCTTCCTCCAAAACTGCCTGTTCATGTTTCTTGACTATTTATCAGCTAGAGAATGGCTTTTATTCTTGTAAATTCAGCTCAATTTACACATATCTCAGGAATGAGACTATCAGAGAAAACTGCTGCAAAGATTTTCCCCAAATTTCCTGCTTTTCTTCTAATTATAGATGTTTTGGTTTGTTTGTGCAAAAACTTTCTAATTTTATGTCATCAAAATTATCCATTTTACCTCCTGTGAATTTCTCTATCTCTTGTCTGGTTGTGTTCTCTTCCTACTTATATGACAGATCATTTCTTCTGTGTCCCACTAATTTGCTTATATTGCCCTTTTTATCTAAATACGTACTAATTTTGAGCTCATCTCCGTATGTGGTGTGAAATGTTGGTCTATGTCTAGTTTCTGCCAGTGCTCTGTGAATTGAATTCACTTACCTAAGTCAGAGGGAAGTTACAAAGCATACTGGTAGAAGAATTTTCCATGCTCGGAGTTCTCCGCACTAATGAAATTACAAATTCTCCCTATATTCCTGTGATGTAGTCCATGGGCAGGCAAGTGCTTAACTACCAGGCTTACACCTCCCCTTTCCTGTCTAGTAAATCCAAGAAAGAAGAAAAGAACCCATGGGTACAAACCTATTTCCAGGAACTCTTCTTATGGTGGCAAATAGGGAGCACTCATAGCAATGACTGAACAAGTGTTGGAATATGAAGGCATGACAGAATACTGATGTGCCATAAAAAATGAAGGGAATGGTTCCAGAGAAATCTGGGAAGACCTGTATGAACTGATTGAAAGAAAGTATGAAGAACCAGGAGAACAATTTATACTACAACGACAACACTGTAAGAACAACTTTGACGGCAGCTGGGTGGCTCAGTAGATCGAGAGCCAGGCCTAGATATGGGAGGTGCTGGGTTCAAATTTGACCTCAGACACCTCCTAGCTATGGGACCATGGGCAAGTCCCTTAACCCCCACTGCCTAGCCTTTACCACTCTTCTGCCTTAATACTAAAACACAGTATTGGTTCTAAGACAAAAGGTAAGGGTTTAAAAAAAGTGGAGTGAGGGAAGAGAAAATTGATTTTTTTTGTTCATCAGAAAAAAAGATTTACTGTATTCCAAAGAGATAATTAAAAAGGCGAAAGGACTCACTTGAACAAAAATATTCAGAGTAGTTCTTTCTTATGGCAAAGAACTGGAAACGGAGGGGGTGCCCCTTGCTTGGGGAATGGCTGAACAAATTGTGGCAATGATGGTGATGGAATACTTTTGTGCTGTAAGCCAGATCAATCCAGGAAAAGCTGCAAAGAACTGATGCAGAACCCGAAGAACACTGTACACAGGAACAGCAATACTGGGTGATGATTGGCTGTGAAAACTTGGCTCCTCTCAATCCTGAAGGACTTATGCCAGGAATGAATGCCCTGAGAAAGGCCTCAGTGGTTCTGTAGGGCTTTGCCTTTGAACAATGGCCAATATGGGGGTTTGTTCTACATGACAATAAAAAGAAAGCAGGCCCGGATTTCGGCTAGCCAAGGAAGGAAACTGAGCCAGCGCAGTCGGGAAAAGACCTCGTCTTTCACCAGAGAAGTGAGGAGTCTGTGGCAGGGATGCGACGCAGCCTGTGTGTGGTCCATGTGGGACACAACCGCAGCTAGAGAACGATCCTTCCATCCAAGGGAACACTTACTGGGTAGACACGCTCACCGGGTACTTGGAAATGCTCGCAAGACGGCAATAAAGGAAATAAGCCAGAGGCAGAGAAGGCCAGGCGCTCTGAGGCCGACGCTGAAAGCTGGGCACCCTCCAGAGCTGGGGCTGCCAGCACCTGTCCCCCCACCCCCACCCCCAGGCAGGCAGGGAGCAGGGGAGGGGTGGGACGGGGCACTCCTGTTCCCTCGGGCTGGTCAGAGCAGGCCCCAGTGAGGGTGCACACAGGTGGCCGCTTGGACCCAGAGGGAGGAGTGAATGAGTGAGACAGGTGCAGAGGGTTTGATAAAGGGCTTGGCAGGCTGTGGGAGGGCGGGCGGGCAGACAGCAGGCAGACAAAGAGGCGTCGTGGGAGCAGCAGCAGCCGCCGCCAAGCCGCCGCAGCAGCCGCAGCAGCCGCAGCAGCAGCAGCCGGGAGGATGCAGCCTCCGCAGCTTAGAATGCACAGCCCTGTCCCACTGCAGCCTGCGCATGCCCACATCCTTTGTGCAGGTCTGCTGGGCCTACAGAGAGCCTGGGACCTGAGACTGGGGGCTTGGGTGCAGGCCTGCCCAGGTGGGGTGTTGGCTTGTGCTGGTGGGGCTACATTTCAGTTCTTTCCCCATTCCCACTCTCAGCGAGATGGGAGGAGAGCCCAGGAGTCTAGGAAGAGACTCGGGCTCTGGGGCCTGGCCTGTGGGTCCTCTCCTATGGGAGAAGTGGCCTGGGCCAGCTCCCCACCAGGAAGATGCTACCTGTGCCTCAATAGCCCAAGCCCATCCTGGCAAACTGCCCAGCAGGGCTGACCTGCCTGGAGGAGCCTGCTGCTTCCCCCTGAGCCAGCGGCTGGGGCAATAGGGAAAAGAAGGGAGGTGGGGAGGGCAGGCCACAGACCTCATGCCAGGGTCTCCAATCCTCCCCCAGGCCCCATTTCAAGTTCATTCCCATCATTCTTCCTAAGAAATATTGTTCTTCACTCCCCAAGGATCTCATTTCCTTTGCAAATTCTGACAGGTGAGGCAGGCCCAAGAGAAGGAGCTAGGAGCTCTGGGGCTCCTGCTACCAAGTCAGGGTGTGGCCTGGCACCACTCATTCTCTTTCTCTGCACCCACCCATAAAATGTAGAAATTCAACCAGATGGCTCCAGGGGCCTGCCATCTCGAGCTGGCCAAGAATGGTGCTTAGTTTCACGTTCTAATGCAGGGGACAACGATCCAACCCATTTGCCTTGTCTTTGAACACTGGCCTGCTGCTGGACGATCCACATTACAACCAGCAGCCACAACCCAAGAGGCCAGTCTCCTACTCATCTGCATTCCCAGCCTCCTCCTCGACTGAGCCAAGCTACTGAAAGAGCTATTTCCACTGGGCTAAATGAACTTCAAAGGAGAAGGATGAGGCCCAGAAGGAGGCAGAAAGCCCTAATCTAAGGAGGGCTGAATCTATGCCCTCAACTTATTCAATTAAACCATATAACCTCCTAATTCATTTTAAGCACCTTGTCATGGATTTGGCAGCCCCCCAATTCCATTCCCCCTCCACTTCCACTTGGCCCAGCACCCATGGGCCCTCATTGAGCTTCCAACCCAGTCTACCTTGGCAGGCTGCACTATGTGGATGACTCTGTGCCAATCACCTCTGCCAACCAAAAGCCAAAGGGAAAAGTGAAAGAGGGGAGAATTCTTTTACTTTTAGAGACTGCCTCCTTACTAACAGCCTTATCTTTAGCCAAGTGTTTCTCCACCATGCTCACAAACACCCTTTGTTGAGAGTTTACCAAGTGAGATCAGCTCATATCTCTAGTGATAAGTCTTTAAGGGGATTAGGAAAGGAAAGCAGAGGGCCAATGGGCTGGAGGAGGCAGTATTTAGAGAACTTATGGCTTGGGGTCAGCTATATGGTTTAGTGGATTGAGAGCCACACCTAGGGACTGGGAGGTCCTGGGCTCAAACACTTCCTAGCTCTGGGATCCTGGGCAAGTCACTTAACCCACATTACCTAGCCTTTACAGCTCTTCAGCCTTAAAGTATTGATTCTAAGACACAAGGTAAGAGAGAAAAGGAGAGGGAGAGAGAGAAAGAGGAAAGAAGGAAGGAAGGAAGGAAGGAAGGAAGGAAGGAAGGAAGGAAGGAAGGAAGGAAGGAAAGAAGGAAGGAAGGGAGAAAGGGAGAAAGGGAGAAAGAGAGAAAGAGAGAAAGAAAGAAAGAAAGAAAGAAAGAAAGAAAGAAAGAAAGAAAGAAAGAAAGGAAGGAAGGAAGACAGAAAGAAAGAAAGGAAGGCAGAAAGAAAGAAAGAAAGAAAGAAAGAAAGAAAGAAAGAAAGAAAGAAAGAAAGAAAGAAAGAAAGACAGAAAGAAAGAAAGACAGACAGACAGAAAGAAAGACAGAAAGAAAGACAGACAGAAAGAAAGAAAGACAGACAGAAAGAAAGAAAGAAAGAAAGAAAGAAAGAAAGAAAGAAAGGAAGGAAGACAGAAAGAAAGAAAGGAAGGCAGAAAGAAAGAAAGAAAGAAAGACAGAAAGAAAGAAAGACAGACAGACAGAAAGAAAGACAGACAGAAAGAAAGAAAGACAGAAAGACAGAAAGAAAGAAAGAAAGAAAGAAAGAAAGAAAGAAAGAAAGAAAGAAAGAAAGAAAGAAAGAAAGAAAGAAAGAAAGGAAGGAAGGAAGGAAGGAAGGAAGGAAGGAAGGAAGGAAGGAAGGAAGGGAGAAAGGGAGAAAGGGAGAAAGGGAGAAAGGGAGAAAGGGAGAAAGGGAGAAAGAGAGAAAGAGAGAAAGAGAGAAAGAGAGAAAGAGAGAAAGAGAGAAAGAGAGAAAGAGAGAAAGAGAGAAGAAAGAAAGAAAGAAAGAAAGAAAGAAAGAAAGAAAGAAAGAAAGAAAGAAAGAAAGAAAGAAAGAAAGAAAGAAAGAAAGAAAGAAAGAAAGAAAGAAAGAAAGAAAGAAAGAAAGAAAGAAAGAAAGAAAGAAAGAAAGAAACAAGCTTATTGCTTGACTTAGATCATGGCAGAGTCACTATCTCTGTGTCTGGCAACTCTAAGTCTCAACCAAGTCTTCATCTGTAAAATGGAAATCATGATCCATCCACAGGCCCTTCTGTTATAAAATGAGAAGGCTTTTTTTCTCAGACTGGAAACCCCATTTGTGACAACATCTGCCAGAACTGGAAGGGCAAGAGGAAAGTCTGATTGGCAGTGCTGCTGAGGCATCTTTGAAGTTCTGCTTTAAGAGCAGAACTGTGATTCTGTCACATGCAGAGGAACAAAACAGAAGCCACATGAAAATCTCAGGAATACATTTTGTTTCTCCCCAGCATCAATCAGCAATCTAATGCCCACAATTTTCTTGGTACCATTTACCACTAATTAACTATGTTTCCTTTCACCCAGCTCAGAGCTAACCCAGCTGAGCTAATGGCACCGTCCACTCCTTGTGATAAACATAAGGATCCTCTTTACCCATCACTCCCCATGGCAGCATCTTAAAGCACCAAAAGGCATTATCCAGGGGAGGGAGGCTCTGGGAGTAGAGGGAAGATGGCTTATTAGCTGCTTCCCCAGAAAGCCAGAGGGGGGTCGGAGAGGTTTTGAACCTTTACCATTTACACATGGTCTCGAGATTTCTCCCCGTCTGTGCAGCAAATGCACAGCAGGTATGAACACACCTTCATTTCTGTAACTGAATGTCTTTCTTACTGGTCTTTGAGGGAAATCATTTCCCCATGGTTTGCTCTCCTGAGACATTAGTGGCTGAGTCTAATGTTGGACATTGAGCTGATGATGTTCATCACATCGCAAATGTCACTGGGACCCAGTTCTACCACTTACTAGTCATGTGATCTTGAACAAATCCTAGACCTTCTTTGGGCCTCAGTTTCCCCACCTATCTAATGGGCCAATGGTACTGTCTGGACATTATACCTACTGTGGAGCTGTTGAGACGATCAAGTGAGGATGAATGTAGGCAAAAATGATTCCAATCCTGCAAAGCACTCCACACGTTCACGATTTCCCATGCTTTGTGGCGCCCAGTTTTTAACCCTCTGCTTCTCTCAGAATCCTGAAAGGCTTTGTAAGAGCAACTCAACTCTGCTCAAATTCTCCTGAGAGCCTAAGCTCGCTCTCTCGAGGAAGTCTAATCAAAATGATTCTTGTCCAAGGGAACAGGAATCCTAAATTTCAGAGACGGGCACCTCCTGGCTTCCTGTGAAACCTGCCTGCATTATTTGATCATGTCATCAGCTGCTGTAAGCTGTAAGGAACTCACAAAAATCTGTCACCCTAACGCTCACATACATATTCCTGTGTCTCCCCCAAAAGCCCTTGCTCTAGCCGGGGCAAAGAGCACGAGAGCTACATATGGTGCAGGGTAATAGTGCCAAGAACACTAGACTTGGGGTCACAAGGCCTGGGTTCTAATTTCAGATCCACCACTTGCTATCTCTGTGACTCTGGCAACTCTAAGCTCCAACCTCCCTCTTCATCCAGAAAATGGAAATCATAATCCATCCGCTATCTCCCTCACAGGCTTATTGTGAGGAAAATGCTTTGAAAGCTTCAAAGGAGTACAGGAAAATGAGTGACATTTATTAAGGAAGATTAACCTGAATTCTCTCTTCTAGATCTCAGCAACCAAAGAAAAAGGGCTCTATGGAAAGCCCTTCAATACAGACTTCGGCATATTCACAAGTGGGAATTCTTTTTAGCTAGCAACTCATTAATCCCCCCCAAATCCTTCTACTCTGAGGCTTTTAACTAAAGAATTAAATAAGAAAAATCTCACCAATAAAAACAAATGCCCACCTCTAAGAGAAATGACTTGGGTGACGTACTGGCATATCTTGCCACAAGGCATGGCATGGCAGGTGCCAGTGGGTGCTCCTCTATCTTGGAGTGTCTGACATCTGGGGGACAGATTTGGGGGATGAACTGGGGTTTAATTCTTTATTATAAGGGAGGGCTTTGCCTCTCTGGGAAGGAGAGAAATACATTGGGAAATGCAGCCTCGCTTAAAAAATAGACATAAAATTTCATTTGGAAAATCGCCCAGTGCCCAGACAATGTACCTCCAGACTTGAAATACTGCAGATGATGTCAGAAGTGGACATTATTTATACTGGCTGCTTTTGCTTAACTGACTTCCTTTGTTCCAGGAGGGAAGCTCATTCAGTTGGCATGGGGATGTAGGGCAGCACACATGCGGAAAGGACCAAACGACATTAATCATTAAAAAAACAAAAACCGCTCACGATGCGGAGCCAAAGAAGTCAGAGTCCTTGTCAAACAGTGCCTCAACTAGTCTGATCTTTCCATTCCTAGAAATGGAAATGGGCCCGCCTTTGAGAAGGGAGAAGAGATAAGGAAAAGTCTCACTGGCCTCTGGGAACCACCTGTCAAGCCCACAGGAACACAAATGCACCAACAGTCCCGTCCTGGAAGGTGGCTGGAGTAGTCTCCAAAGGCTAGATGAGAACCAAGTTCTTTGGGATCTCAGCAAGCGTGTCAGTCAAGACCAGATGGGCCTCGGGTGGAGGGTGTGGCTGGGGGGGACCATGATCTGTAGGCTCCCCCAAATAGAAGGCTTTACCCTCCAAGCGCATATTTAGGCATTTAGGGCAGAGTAAAGAAACCACAGACCTTCGAATCTGAGAGTTGGAAGGGTCCTCAGAGGTTCTCTTTCTCCTGCCAAATCCCGTGTTATTAATGCGCCCTAAGAATTCTCACTTACCCCTCCATAGTCTCATCCCGTTAGATCCATCTACCACATCGCCATGATAAAACACACCTGCTCCCCCTTTTCTCACCTCTTACACACTTGGATATTCCTCCTCTCTGGGATTTGCAAGGATCCACGGGGCAATTGGAGGAGTCCTTAAACTTGGGTGGGAAGAAAGGGACATCTTATAATAGCAAACGAGCATTTCCTTCTGGTATAAATGGAGGCACTAAGCCACATTCTGAGGCTTCCCCAGACTGCCTTGGAAAGGGCTCCATGCCACAGAAGAAGTTAAGAACCTCTGGGCTAGAAGACAGGGCTGGAGACCACAGGAAAGGCAGGGGGCCATCAAATAGAGATGGATCCATCAGGGCCAGATGAGCCCCAGAAGGAGCTCCTCCTTCCTTGGGAACATTCTTTGTGTACAAGACCCCTTTGCCAGTCAGCCTGGGGAAGCGCGTGGACCCCCTCTCAGAATCCTCGTTTTAAGTCAATAAAATATACAAGATTATAAAGGAAACCCATTATATTGAAATAGTTATCCATTTTTTAAAAATCAAGTTGGCAGCCCCCAGGCTGAGACCCTTCCTAAGAAGAGGTAAAAGTCCTCCTTCCCCCCCCCCCCCCAGGAGGCCTTGGTTCTGGTACTAACTCCAACTTCTGTACCTAAGTAGCTAAATGGTACAATGGCTAGAACTGGACATGAACAGGAGGACTCGAGTTTGAATTCTGCCTCAGACACTAGCTGTGTGACCTTGGGCAAGTCATGTAATTTCTATATGCTTCAGTTTATTTATCTGTAGAACTGGCAGTGGGAGGAAATGTTGGACTTCATGGTGTCTAAGATCCTTTCTATCTCTAAATCTATGATGCTGACACAAGACTACATCTTTGGGCTGGGCCTTTAAAAAGGGGCTGACCATACTGACTCAAGAAGACTAGAGGTGGGGAGCCTGGAGGAAAGACAGTAGCAGTGGAGGGGCAACAAAGGAATTCCTAATCAAGTGGAAGAGGTTTTGGACTGAGCCATCAACCCAAGAAGCCACAGTACATGAGCCGTGATGAGAAGGAGAAAACCTGGACTCTGCAGCCTCGGGAAAAGAAGTTTCTAGTGATCCCAAGAGATGTCTTTCGCCTTGCAGGGGCAGTATTCGAAGCCTGGAGGACTATAGAGGTCCCTGAGAGGCAGGGGCCCATGGGGGGCGTACTGTGGCACCCCAAGGAACTTGCCCCTCCTGGGGGTCGGGGGAAAGACAGTAGTGCTAGAAGACTAGAAGACTTTCTAGGCACCTGAGAGGCAGGGGCCCATGGGGGGTGTACTGTGGCACCCCAAGGAACTTGCCCCTCCTGGGGGTCGGGGGAGAGACAGTAGTGCTAGAAGACTAGAAGACTTTCTAGGCACCTGAGAGGCAGGGGCCCATGGGGGGTGTACTGTGGCACCCCAAGGAACTTGCCCCTCCTGGGGGTCGGGGGAGAGACAGTAGTGCTAGAAGACTAGAAGACTTTCTAGGCACCTGAGAGGCAGGGGCCCATGGGGGGTGTACTGTGGCACCCCAAGGAACTTGCCCCTCCTGGGGGTCGGGGGAGAGACAGTAGTGCTAGAAGACTAGAAGACTTTCTAGGCACCTGAGAGGCAGAAGCCCACTAGACAGGGGGGAGTTACTCTGGCAATCCTGCTCTCCCCTTGCCCGACTGCCCCCAGCCGGTGCCTGGACTACGTGAGTTCAGACAATAGTGTTTTGCGTTTTCTGAGGTGAAACCCACCCTGCCCTGGTGTTAGCCGGAGAACTGAGAACCCTTTTAGGCAGGAGCCCCAAACCGGCCTCAAGAAAACCCCCTTTTTGGTTCTCTAGGAGGACTGTCTGACAACCGTGACCAGTGTGGAAGTATGTTTTGCATGATCATACACATCAAATTACTTACCAGCCCAAGAGAGTGTGAGGAAGGGAGGGAGGGAGACAATGTGGATCATATCCTTTCCAAAAACGTATGTTGAAAGCTGTTATTACATGTATTGGGAAAATAAACTATCTTTGAGAAAAATCCCAGCGGCAACTAGGTGGGCACTTTCTATCCGGGTGACCCTGGGCAAGTCACTTAACTCCAATTGGCTAGCCCTTACCACTCTTGTGCCTCAAAACCAACACTTAGTGTTGATTCTAGGACGGAAGGGAACAGGTTAGGAAAAAACCCAAACAAAGGTGCAAAAGAAGCCAACTTCTAATATTTCCAGAGGAAAACATGGGTGAGAACATGAACCACAGAAATATCAGCGAGAATTCACCAAGACTAAACCAAGTCTGTGTCTGTTCTGGGCCTGCAAGTCACACAGAGATAGGCTGGTAGTGACAGGGAATTACTCCCTTCATAAACTGGCCACTTTCAACTTCATTCTGAAATCAAAGCAACAACATTAGACAAAGAAGATGGCAGGAAAATTAATTCCTGCGAGCCCCAGACCAAAGCAGTACAGATGAAATGTTGGGCCCTGAATGGGGCTGATATTAAGAGGGTATGTGGCGGTGCGCGCTTTCTGGTCCAAATGATAGCTACTAGAGATGTTCTCAATGTGAAGGATCATGGGGAAAAGGTATCAACACTTTCTAAGCTTTGGACTCCTGGGATCTCCCTCGGGGGCTTTGGAAGTCAGCTCACCCAGCATGAGATCCCTTTACAATGTCCAACAAATGGACATGCAACCGTGTTGGAATAATGGCTATTCACACAGGTGTGGAGCGCTTTAAAGTTCACAAAATGCTCTCCTCCCAATGATGCTGTGAATGAAGTGAGGCAAATTATGGCTTATTTTTTACCAATAAGGAAACTCGGGCCTGGAGAGATGAAATGCCTTGGCCAGAGGCCCAAAGAGCCCAGGTTCTTGGAGCAAAAGCCAAGCCAGAGCTCTTTTCACTGCCCCTTAGCAACCAGGAGCTCACTATCTCAATAGGCAGGCAGGGTAATCTACTCCATTGCTGGCTCGCTCTAATGACTAGCTACCTCTTTCTAATAATGGGTTGAAATCTGCCTCCCTTTGACTTATACCCTTGGCCTTAGCTCTGCCCTCTGGAGCAACACAGAATCAGTTGAATTTTTCTTCAAGATGACAGCTCTAATGGATGAGGAGATGTCTGTCACATGCTCGCCATCTCCTCCCGTCCATCTTGTCTATTTCAGCCTTGGAATCCCGGCACTATTCGGCTTATCTTCTTTTGGGAAGTTTTCAGTTTACTGATGTCCATTAGATGGGCGGCACCCAAAAGGGAGCATGCGATTCTAAAAATAATTCAAACAGGCCAGGCCCGCCACATTCTGGACCTTCTGCACCTCACTGGAGCCCAGGAGCATATTATCGCAGACATATTGAATTCGAAGTCTACTCTAACCCTAAAAACACCAAGGGAAAAAAGCCTGTCAGCCAGCTCTTCCCTGTCTGCTACTTGAGCTTATTTAAGTGCAGGACTTGACATTTAGCCCAGTTAAATCTCGACTTCTTGTTTTTAGCCCATTGTTCTAACCATTAAATCCTGATTCTGTCATCCAATGCATTAGCTATTTATCCCTGCTTCATACCACCCACAAATCAATAAGCATGCCATTTATTCAATCATTGATAAAAATGCTGGAAGAGACAAGGATGAAGCCTGCTTCCTGCAGAACTGCGTGTCCCACTTGTTTTCAGTCACACTCTTGCTTAGTTTCCTAGCTACTTAACTCTCCTAGCTTCCAGCCCCCGTTTCGCCAGATTCTGGCACAGGTCCTGCTAAAATCCAGACATGCTGAATTCGTAGCATTCCTCTGATCTTGCTGACTTGTTCTTATGAACCCAGGATGGCTCCTAGTGATTACTGCTTTCCTTTCTAAAGGCACCGAAGCCATCTGTTTAATAACCCGCAGTAGAATATTGCCAGGGATCAGCAGCACGGTTGCTAGTCCAGAGCCTCGGCAATCCACCTTTAGCCCCTTTTTGAAGATCAGAACAAAATTTGCCCCCCTCTCCATGATTCCCTAACAACTGCCAACATCTGTTTGAGATGATCTCTCTACATTATTTCAGTACCCAGGAAGGCTATTCATCTGGGTCTGCTCTGAAATTCCCTCATTTAGAGCAGCAGGTACTCTCTTATCTCTCTCTTAGTCATGTTCATTCTCCCCTTTCCATTTTGAAGGTAGCTCTCAAGAGGGAAGACAGAAGCAAACTTCCTCCAGACTACAAATTCACTCTCTACTCAGCAGTCAGGGGCTTTAAACCCCAGCCCTATGTCTCCTCCACGAGATCACTCAAAGCCTCCCACCAGAGCTCTTGTCTTCATTTCAAAATAATCAGAGTAGCAGCTTTCATTTGTAGAAGGTTTACCAAGCACTTCACATATATTATCTTATCTGAGCTGCACAACCAGCCTTGGAGGTAAGGAATGAAACAGAATTCTCCCCCTTTTTTGCAGATGAGGAAACCAAGACTGAGAGAGGCTATGACTTTCCTCACGTCCCAAAGCTAGTAAATGATAAAGCCAGTCCTCTACAAGGTGACTCGCCTTCTAGCCCTTAGTTCAAAGTCTCCAAGCCTTAAATTTGTATTCTTCTCCCAATCCAAGGAATTTATTACTCAAATATTTATTGGATGTTCAAGGCAAAACAGAGGAGCGTTACAGTCATGAAAAAGATTTACAGTAACCGTCGTTAGTTAAAAGAATCCTTTCTCCTTTCTTTTTCATTGTCCTAATTAATAATAAACATGGAAGCTATGGCCCTTACCCCACCTCAAGATCTCTCTCGCTCTCTCCCCCTCTCCCTCCCTCTCCCCCTCCTTCCCTCCCTCCTCCCTGCCTCTCTCTCTCTCTCCCCCCCTCCCTCTCTCTCTCTCTCCCTCTCCCCTCTCTCTCTCCTCCCCCTCCCTCTCTCTCTCTCCCCCCCCTCTCCCTCTCTCTCTTTCCCTCTCTCTCCCTCCCTCTCTCTCTCTCTCTCTCTCTCTCTCTCTCTCTCTCTCTCTCTCTCTCTCCTCTCTCTCTCTCTCTCTCTCCCTCCCTCTCTCTCTCTCTCTCTCTCTCTCTCTCTCTCTCTCTCTCTCTCTCTCTCTCTCCTCTCTCTCTCTCTCTCTCTCTCTCTCTCTCTCTCTCTCTCTCCCCTCTGGTCTTTGTCCTATAAAGGAATCATTCTCTCCAATGTCCTTCCTTTCACTCTCAGTGAAGATTCAGTGAGAGAGGAATAGGTTTCCATTTGGAATGATTCTAGACATGGAAACAGGAAGGATGGTGTTCATTACAGCCCCGCCACCAAGCTATCGCTACACCACCCACTTCCTTCCAGCACATCCAGAGAACAGCACTCTGACTCTAAAGAATGGTCTGTATTTCCAGCTTGTGAATTTCCTGCAGCCCTCTCTCAATAGTGTCAGATCTCAGCCACAAAGGCAAGATTTTGAGCCCGAGACCAAGAGAAAGAGAGATGGCAGGATAGGAGGAAGAAAGTAGAAAAGGGGAGGGGCAGCCAGGCAGAAATTGAACAAGGGAGATGGGAAATAGATCAAGAGAAACAGGTAGAAAGAGTACCAAACAAAAAGACAAAAGAAACGGGACCTGAACCTATTCCTAGAGGCAATATTTCCGGGTTCCTTGGTACTCTCTTCGGGTCATTCAAATCAAAGGAATTCAGGTGCAAACGTCCAATTCGGAGTCTCTCCATTAGGCAGGCGTATTTCCACCCTGCCCAAGACCCAGTTCTAGGCTTCATACTTCTTCCCATGGGTGGCTTTCCTATTTTTAAATTCGATTTCAGAGGGGGTGTTTCCCCCATCTTTTCAGCTGAGAAATCCCACCCCCCTCTCCTCATGGCAAATCACCCCACGCCTCAGGCCACATCTAGCCTTTCACATTCCCCACCCTCTTCCCTCCACATAGGAAATGGGTCGTTAAGTACTCCTAAGCCAGTCTAGAAAGCTTTCCCCCTCACCTCCTGCCTGGGAGGCTGCCCCTGCCCCACCTGGGACCTCCCCCAATATCAGGAACACTGGCCGTGGGTGACTAATTATCGAGAAACAAATTACACCCAACACAGAAAGCGCACATACATTAGTTAGTATGTCTATGTGCCCACCATATGGATGCACATGCATATGTGTGGAGGAGAGAAACACACGTAGAAGGTCATGCATTGAGCATATATATATACATGAAGGCACAGTCCCTGGGGAAATGTCGGAATTCATACATGGCACATCCAGATCCACTTGCCCAACCCTAATCGGCTAGATCTGTATATATATACATATACACACCAAACATATCATACAGGCACAGACACATAAGCACACTTCTCCGCACACCAACGGGATATACAGGCTATCAGAGACACATTCTTGGCAGCATCTTCCCTCGCTAGTTGAAGCTTGCAAGCTGATTGGACAGAGATGGTGTTTTTCTCTTTTTCTCTGTTCTGGATTATGGCTGATACCCAAATCGTGCTCAGTGAACGCTAGCAACACGAGTGTGCATCATTGATGCATAAGGTTAGCGGCTCCTGTCCCCCGATCTGGGGGGCGGGGGAGAAATGTGGAGGACACAAGACATGGTGTTCTTACACTTTCCCGCTCCCCACTCGGCACTTGGGAGGAATCTCGGAGGTGGCTTATCTTTATGTGCCCCTGGGCGTGTGTACACTCGGTATTCTGTTTCCTCCGAAACCCCCTCTGCTTAGTAGGGCTGAGAAAAGCATCTGGCCTTGCTCCAAAGGGAAACTTGCTCTTTGTGGGGTTGGGGCGATGAGGAGGAGTCCGCGTGTCCTTGTCACCCTGGCTAGCCCGTGTCTTTATTTATTACTTATTCTCATTGCTTCTTTCTCCCCTCTGGCTAAGAGCCACTTCCCCACACGTTGGGTGACACAATGTGTGTGTGTGTGTGTGTGTGTGTGTGTGTGTGTGTATGTGCGCGTGTGGGGTGGGGGGAGGTGGGGAGGAGAAGGGGGGTTAGCTGGGAAATGAACTCGTTGCTATGCAACCCTCCCCATCCCCACCCTGACCCGACTTCGCATTTTCAATCGGGCCCCTTAGCCTGTGCTCCCCAATGAGAAAGTGAATGTTCTTTAACAAGGGCCCATTAAGCCATGCCCAGACCAACCAATCCACGTGCCCGGCGTGGTTCTGTTTCAAGGCTCCTGCACGGATGCCCAGAACGATGCCCCCTTCTTCCACTCCGAGGGTGGCATCCCACCCCACAACTTCTGCGGGATTCCTGAGAAACTGCACTAAAATTCTAGCCCCCCACCCCTGCCGGGCCCAGTGTGCCCCCCTCCCTATCTCCTCCTCGGGGGGACCCCCTGGCCCGGGCCCCTTACCTGAAGCATCACTTTGTACTGCTCCTCTGGCTTCTGGACCACACACATGTTACATCCCATGGTGCCAGCCGTGGGGGTGGGGGGTTTGGGGGGCGGCGGGCGGCGGACGGCGGGCAGGCGGCTCCGGGGCTCACTGGTCCAGCCGCGGGGCTGGTGGGGAGCCGGGGGCTCCCGGGCCGCCGGGCGGGGGGGCCATTGCGCGGCTCGGGGGCGGGGCCGCGCTCAACGGGGGAGGGGGGCGCGCCCCTGGCCCCTCCTCCCAGGCGTGCTGCGCGGGCCGCGACCCGGCCAGGGGGGCATGCTCCCCTGGCCCGCGCCGAGGGGCAGAGCGCGAGAGCCGAGGGAGGGAGGGCGGGCCAAGGCGCGCGTTGCCTAGCAACGGCCGCCCCCTCCCCGCCTGAGCAGCAGACGGGCTCTAGGGCGGCCGGCTGTCAGGAGCCCTCGTGGGAGGGTGGCAGCAGGCACCGGTCCGGCCCGATCCGACTGGTCCCGCCTAGCAGCAGGAGGCGACGGCAGCAGCAGCGTCCCCGGCAGCCCAGCGCCTCGCCCGGGCTCCCCCGCCTTCTCTCGCCTCTTCTCTCCCCGACTGTAGGGCGCTCACCAGCCGAGGGGGAGGGGGCGCAGCGCGCAGGCGCACTCCGGACCCGGGAGGGGAGGGGGAGATGGTAGGGTGGAGAAAGACACCTGGAGCCCCTTTCGACCTGGGGGGGAGTGGGGGGCGGGGACCGCTCCCTCCTTCCGGCTAGGCTGGCGCCCCTCCTCGAGCTCACGCCCCGCCCTCCCCGTTTTGGAGAGCCCCCAGGGGCGGGAAGGGTTGGGGGTCTGTGCGTGCACCCACCCCGCGCGTGCGAGGCTGACTAGGGGGAGAGGGCACCACCTTTTGAGATCGATCCCTCGTGCTTCCCCCGCCCTCTGCTCCCCAACCTTCTTTTGCGAGCTTCCATGAAAGGATCCCGGAGAGCAGGGGAGGCAAGGGGACCACTAGGAACCCTGGCTCTGATTTGGCTAGGGGCTCCCCAAGTCTCCCAGCCATAATCGCTGTGGCTCAGCATTTCCCTGTAGACATCTCTCCTCCCTCTCTCACGCCTTTCTTTCTGCTTCTCCATAATTGTTCCTTCCCTCAGCATCCTTGCTTCATGGCCGTGACTGGTAGGTTGTCATTTTTTTTTCTCCATAAGAACTTGCTTCTGTGCACTCCCCATCCCCACCCACAGCCTGGGGAGGTAGCTAGTAGACAGAACAAGGATTATCCATCCCCTTTTTGTTTGGACCAGCCCTGGGATGATGTCCTTAAGCGACTCTAGCTTTATGGAGTTGCCTGTATAGGTGAGAAAAAGGAGGCTCATCAAAGGGGAAACGACTTGCACAAGGTCACACAGCTAGGACAAGAACAGTACCTTTCACCAGATCAATCATCAACCTTTCAGGAGGTGCGAGTGGGAGCTTAAGGGTCAATTCCCCCACAAATATAAGGCACCCCTAACGGTCTTCCCATGAGGGAATCCAAAAGAAATATGTCTGGGCTGAGCCATCTGAAAGAGGTTCTAGGCAGGAGCTCAGGAGAGATGGCCAACAGAGGAGACTCCATCAATGGGTGCTGTAAAGAAACCCCTCCAAGACTCTGGAAGTCAGGAGGCCTGAGTTCTGGCTCTGGCTTTGACACTCAGTGTGTGACCTGGAGTGAGGCATTTAACTTCACTGAGCCTCAGTTTCCATTGCTGTAAAATGAATAAGGTGGCCTCTGACAGAGGCTTCTTTCAGTTCTAAATCCTGTGAGTCAATCCTTTCCCTTTGCAACGACTATTTCATTTTCTGCAAAATGAGTCACAGAAAGATGACAGACGCAACCCATAGAAATATTTTAGACACGACCACCTCCTGGATTAGTTTCCCTTAATTGTGCCTCCTCGTTATAGGGGTGCCTTTAACGGGGATGGGAGAGGAGGTCAAGGTCAGCAATTCTCCCTAAAAGGGAGCCAATGAAACACTTCGAAAATGAACAAAACAAAAACCCTTCCTTACCTTTTGTCTTAGAACTGATATGGATTCTAAGGCAGAAGAGCGGTAAGGACTGGGCAGTTGAGGTTTAGTGACATTTAAACATCTTTAAATACGGAGAACAAAAGGAGGAAGCACAGAGAAGTAGGACAGTTTTGAAAGTAACACGTGAAAAAAGCATATGCTTTTTTTTTAAAGCAAGTCATATGAAATCTAGACGCAGGGCTTCATATACAAGCTTCTTTTTCTGCTCTGCTATGTATATGGAAATATAAGTGGGGGGGGTTAAGTCCAGAATAAAAAATAATAGAATTCATTAAGAAAAATAAAATGAGAGGTTTGGGCTTGTAAGCCTCCGGGGTCCCATCCACCCTTAAATCCTACAGTCCTGGGAATCTAGCTTCAAAGCTCATGTCCCATGAGTCGATGAAAGACACTTCTAATTACCATTCCCACTGTATTTTATTTCTCTATATTCTCTTGCCACAAACCTTAGCGTGACACACTTAAGAATGGTGGCAGTCCATGATTCTCCACCGTAAAACATCACCAGAACAATATCATTTAAAGGATGAGCTTTTATTTCCCCAAAGGTCATCCAGCTGGTCTCCCCCTTTCAATTCTGGGCCAGGTTCACCACCTATCAGACAGATGGTATCTGTCTGTCCACCCAAGGCACCAGCTTCCTTGGCTCTCCATCCTGGTGATGGGAACAGGGGAGGTGTGTTTAGGCAGCAGAATATCGCAGCTGAGAACTGTGCACCAGAAGCACCAGAGAAAGGACAAGAGAATTGAAGAAGGGACCTTATGGATCACTGAGTCGGGCAGATGATTTGCTCAAGGTCACAATGGTAAGCTGCAGAACTGGGATTTGAATCAAGCTTCTCTAGTGCCATTATTCTACCCATTTGGGTTAGTCATGTAACCAGATGACAGATAAACAGTGTGTTCCATGGATTCCTGGCAAGAAATCTAGAGGAAGGTCCACAGCATATCGGGTGAACTTCAGACAGGACATACACATTTCTACATCTCAAAACATATCTGGGGCAACTAGATGGCTCAGTGGATAGAGAGCCAAGCCTGGAGTCAGGAGGTCCTAGGTTCAAATCTGATCTTAGACACTTCCTAGCTGGATGACCCTGGACCAGTCATTTAACCCTGATTGCCTAGCCCTTATCTCTCTCTTCCACCTTGGAACCAATATCTAGTATCAGTTCTAAGACAGAAGGTAAGGGTTTAAAAAAGAAAACCATCGTTAGGCCCTATCATCCTGTATGTCTCCTTTTCACAATAAAATTCCTAGGGAAAGCTGTTTACACCGTTCGCCGTTCTCTTTTCTCCTGCTTCCGTCGTCTGCAACCTAGTTTTGGCCTCCTCACTTAACTGAAACTGTTCTCTTCAAAGTAATCGGTAATCCAGTGATCATTGCCAGCTCCAATGACCTTTTGTTCATCTTTCTTGCTTCCTCGGTAGTACTGAACGCTGTCCATGACCCTCTGCTCCTGGACACTTTCTCTTGTGGCAGTTCTCGTGACACTTTTCTCTCTTCATTTGCCTGCCGGATTGGTTCCTACCTATCATAATACACATCCCACCCCCCAACTGTGGGTATAGCCCAAGACTCTGTCCTGGGCCTTCCCCTCTGTTGAAGATCTCATCAGCTCCCATGCCATCTCTATACAAATAATCGCAAATTCTCAAGGTGTCCAACCCTAATCTCGGTCTTGAACTCCATTGCTCCATTGCCTTTTGCACCTTTCAAATTCAGTGTCCCATAGGCATCTCAATTCAGCATAACCCCAAAAACTCAAGTCCCCCCTTCCCCCAGAAAATCCACGTACCTTCCAAATTCCATTATTTCCATCGAGGGCATCGCCATCTCTGAAATCCCTCCCAGGCACAACCTTGCTGGCACCCATCTCACATGTCTGACCTACTGCCAAATCTTACTGGTTCTACATCGTTCCCTTTTCTCCACTTACACCACCATAATTCTATTTCAAGCCCTCATCACGTCTTGTCTGGACTAGAGTAAGAGCCTCCACCCTTGATTCTGTATCTCCCATCTATCTCCCTTTTCTCCAATCTGTCCTCCGAGCACAAGCCTCAGTGGCTTTCCTAAAGCACAGATCTGAAGCTGGGTCATCTTGATGCTCAATAAATTCCAGTGGCTCCCTATTACCCATAAGATCACGCGAAACCCACTGCTTGGTATTTACAGATCTTTTCCATCCTGATCCACGACCCTACTATTCCAGGCTCATTACACATGATTCCTAGTCATGCACTCCAGTGAACTGGCATTCCGCACACACAGCATTCGTTCTATCTTCTGTCTTCAGACCTTCACACAGCCTATATCTTGTGTCCTCCTGTTTGAGGCCTGCCCTGTCTCCCTAGCTTCCCCTGTGGCCCTCCTTCCTGTCTAGTGGGACCCTCGTGCCTGTTGCATTTATTTCTGTGTAAACATGTAATCTTCCCTAATAGACCATAAGTTCCTTGAGGGCAGGGACACTTTTGTCTAGCCCATAAGAGGACCTTAATGCTTGGTGGCTCTTCTCCTTTAGTCCCATCCCCATTTCCCTCCATCATGACTGCCGGTCCCCCAAGATGGAAATCCAGAAACCAACTCGAGCCTGAGCACCTGGCCCATAGCAGCAACTTAAATGTTTGTTGATTGGCTGAGTTACAAGCGTGGCACAGGGTAAGAAAAAGTAAATTAATCTATCTATATTGTTGGAGGAAGTACCATCCCACCCCCAACCAATGGCAACCAAGATCCTATT